>NC_056745.1:485056284-485356284 GCF_019279795.1 Protopterus annectens
TAACATGACTCATAAATAGGACTTGAAATGTATTCTGGAAAGAAGGAATGAAAGCACGAAAACAAGATCCCATTACCAAGGTAGGCCCCATCATCTGCCATTTTGAGGGAAACACATTCAAACTGTAAAATAAATAATTTTGAGGCATTAATATAGCTCAGAAAACAAAGATGCAATGGAAAAAACATGTTTTTTGAGTAAAGGTGGAGTTTTCCTTTAAGGCATGAGAGAAATCTGTCTCAGATTTAGGGATTTTTCCCCTCATGTGTTGGCTTTATCTTTGATTCTTGTGTGAAGACGTTGAGGTATTGTTTTTATCATAGTCAGATGAAGTGTATGTAGGGCAACTGCTGGGTAAGGGTTGTTTGGGGATGTAAGTAACTTATCCTTTTGTATAGGGTATATCTATGTCAGTTTAAACATAATGCAGGAGTAGATAGCCACGGTGGTGCAGCGGTTAGCATTGTCGCCTCACAGCAAGAGGTTCTCCCGTTTGATTCTCGGCTGGAGCAACTTCTATGTGGAGTCTGCATGTACTTCCTGCAGTTGAGTGACGTTTAAAGACAGGCAGGTAGGTGCGTGCGTGAATGGGTGTGCCTTCTTTGAATGTTGGGCATCGGGCTGGCAACTCAGCACCATAAAAAACCACTGCCAATCATTAGTGGACCGGAGTTCCACTGTAGCGGCCCCTAACCGGGGAAAGCCAAAAGACATTAGTTTTAGGAGTAGTGTATATTTGCATAATTAAATTGGAACTGCATTATTGAATTTATAATTATTCACTTATTTTTACTACAATCAGACATCTGAGGTACACAATCAACAATGGGGATATAATTGCTGGTAAAGGGAGTAGTCTGTGGATGAGAATGGCTGACTTTGGCTGTCACAATTAAGTTAAACAGCAATTAGTCTGGTTTTGCGGACTAGTGTGCAATTGAATATTCCCATTAGTCTCTTAAGCTTGAATCAGCTTCTATTTCATATCATCCTTTTCAAATGGTGTTTGATTAACAATCTGAATATTGCAGTGTGCACTAACTGTTTGCATTTTTAACTTGGTCTGGGACATTAGTCTTGTAGTATCCTCACAACAGTGTGAGAATTGTGAGTTGCCACATGATCTGGGCCTCATTTATTTCATTTCTACTGCATTTTTTACTATTTGCATTTTACTTTGGTCTGGGGTCTTAGTCTTGTAGTATCATTCATAATCGTGACAGAATTGTGTATTGCTGCAGAATCTGAGCCTCATTTATTAATTCCTTTCCAAAGCATTTTTCTGGTTATATTTTATTTGGTCTGGGGATCTTAGTCTTACAGTATCACTTATAAATGTGAAAAAATGGTGAATTGCTGCACAATCTGAGTCTCTACTCCATTTTTACTGTTTGCATTGTACTTACTCTAGGGACATTATTCTTGTAGTAATACTCACAATAGTGAGAGAATTGTGAATTGCTGCAGAATATGAGCCTTATATGCACTCTTTATACTACATTTTTACTGACTGGATTCCTCTCTAGCACATCTCCTATATCCTTGTACAGCAGTGGTTTGCAGTGTCCTGTACAGATGCAAGCAACTAGAGTTGTAATTTTCTGTATAACATTTCCCTGCTATTTTCTCAAGTATCTAGCTGAGTGTAGAGCAGCTAATTTGCCCACTGAGGAGCATTAACCCAAGAGTGTTGTTTTAGATCAATCCTAGACCTTTCCCCCAGCCCAACTCTCAATTTAATTAGTTACAAACCCCTCTTTCACAACACCTCATAGATCCCAAAAAGAGGCTCCACAGCCATGGATGTGAACTTTTCTACTGTCTCTATCATCAGCCTGGTGGAAATGGGCATTCTGAGTCAATGTAGCATTTGTTTCATGTTTACTGGCAACCATCGTATTCCTACGCAAATTGACACAGTATGTGCGTGATATAATTACATTATGTCTTTGAAGGAAAAACCACTGAGATCTCCAAATAGGTTATCAATAACACACACACACACACACACACACACACACACACACACACACACACACACACACACACACACACACACACACACACACACACACACACTACACCTACTATGAATCAGACACATAAACCCACATATGCTAAGACTCTTAAATGCAATCTATCCAAACCTCAAAGTCCTCCCAGACCCTGTCCTCAGCAACTTCCCAAACACTCTACAATGACAACACTCACCAGTGCACATACAACTTCATCTCACAGTGTCTCAACCTGTAAGTTCTTTAGGCAAACTATCAGACATCCCAATATATTAGTCTTTGGAGACTCTGTTGTGAGACACACTGATTCCCCACTCATCAGGCTGAGCAAGAAGACAGTCATGATGAATTGCCTATCGCGGCAAAGATCTGCCAGATCACACACACACACACTCAGGATACTGACCCACAAGTACCAGTATGTCATAGTCCATGTGGGCATTAATGTCCTAAAAATATACCTCTCTGGACAATATGAAGAGAGACATGATAGAGCTTTTAGATTATGTATCACAGGCAGGTAGTTTGATCTGCATTCTACCTTCTCTAAAGATAATACCACAATATATACAGAAGATGATTGATTTTTGACAATTGGCTTAGTTACAGATGTCATTCTAAGGAGGTCCAATATTTGTTGGCTTAGGAGGACGTGATCAACAGGCCACGCTGCTTTGCCGGGATGGTCTGCACATATCCCCACTAGGCCTTTGGATATTGGCTAAAACATTATCCATCCCTACAGAGTCTTTTTTAGACAATACCAACTTGATAAACCTTCCAACATAATAAATTCTACCTAAGGTAAACAAAAGGTGTCAATGCACAGTGTTAGGAGTCTCAGCAAGATGCTCCACTCCCTGGGAGTGCTCCTCACTCTTAAGAGTGTTGACATCAGTGCAGTTACTGCAACATGGTTTTAAAGCTGCAGGGTTATAATGATTTTCACACATTTAGACTGGCTACCCCACAAGAAAGAACAAGAGGTAAAGGTGTATCAATCTACATAAAAAGTAAGCACACCTCAATATTGGTCAAACAATATGACACACTTGAGCTACTCTATGCCCAACTCACAGTAGATAAAGTCCCATACCATATCCTTGCTACCTAAAGATCCACGTCTATGACTGAGGATAACAATACTATGCTCATGAATATACTGGAGTCACTCAACATTCAACCCAACACCATATTCATGGGCGATTTCAACTATCCCAACCAAAAACTGTGATACATACACAACCACTAACATGCAGACTCAGAGATTCCTGGAATTTGTGAATGAAAATACCCTGGAACAGCTAGTCTGTACGCCTACTAGGGGTGCAAATATCCTGCATCTGGTATTCACAAATATGAGGGAATGTTGCACCCCCCCAGTGTAATGTCCTCACTGATCAGATCAAATCACAAAATGGTCACTCCTAAAATAAATGGAAAGCCCAAACTCCCAGCAAACTCCAGAACCTTTAAGAACTTTTTCAAGGCTAACTACCTTCTATTAAGTGATGGTATAGCTAAATTCCAAGGATCCCAAACTCAGAAAACACTGTGTCTTATGCCAAAGTGTTTACAAAAATCATGTACACGTATGCAAATAACCACATAGAAACATTGATACCAAACCAAAATAAACTTAGGACAAACCCCAAAAGAGGCCTCCTTGATGGACCCCCGATATATACAAGTTGTACAACAAAAGAAAGAAAATTCTGTCCAAAAATAGGAAGGGCTATGCCCAACAGGCAAAAAATGCCCTAATTAGGCTCAGCAAGCATCTCAGGAGACTAATCAAGTCCTACAAAGCCAACTTTGAAGCAAAAATAGTCTCTAGTGCTAAGGATAACCATGAGGCATTTTTCAATTATGCACACAACCTTAAGGGGAACACCCAACAGTATACTGAACTAAATATAAATGGAACTACCTATACTGAACTAGAAGATATAGTAAAATTGCTGGATGATAAATGTAGTTCCAATTTCCTCCCCCATCACCCCAAGTTACAACCCCCCCCCCCAGTAAATACCCTGTATTCTTTCTCCTCCAACTATTACCAAAAGCACATCCTTACTGCACTCTCCAAAACTAAAAATACTGCATTGATGGGTCCTGATAACATCACAGCATGCCTCTTACATATCTTGAAACATGACCTGTCAGGCTCACTAAATTCTCTGTTCAACCGCAGCCTCCAGACAGGCTTTTTCCCTACTGAATGGAAAACTGCAACAGCTATCCCTCTATGCAAACAGAAACCATCAATAGACCCAGAGCACTACAGACCGACAAGTTTGATCAGTTTTATATGCAAGGCCATGGAAAAAATGATTATGGACCTGATATACAAAGGCATAGGAAATCTTCAAACACTGGACCCATCCAAGTTTCGCTTCGTCAAGGACAGGTTATGCCTGCTAAACCTGGTAGACTTCTTTAAGAAGGTCATTACAGTCATAGATGAGGGAAAAACAATGTATACTCCCTACCTCAACCTGGTAAAGGCATTTGTCACAATATCTCACTCAGATATTATAGCAAAACTCACAAATTTAGGCATGAATCCATGTCACACAATGGATAGCCACATGGCTCATGGATAGGACACATGAAGTTAGGATGTGGGAATCCATCTCCAGCAAGAGGCCTGTTACTAGTGGTAACACACATGGTTTGATACTGGGACCTTTCCTGTTTGGAATATGCTTCTATAAAGTCAAAGCAAATATAGAGGGCCTTTGGCTGACCAAATTTGCTGATGACTGCAAGCTGGGTGAAATCACTGAATCCTGCAAAGATGTAGATATCCTCCAGCAGGGTCTGAGACAAACAAATACCTGGTGTCAGAGACATGGCTTAAAACTCAGTGCAAACACTGCATAATTATACTCTTTAGGAAGATGGAATTGATAACACTCCCCTAAGAGTAGCCTGAATTTTGAACACCATGTGTCTTGGTGGGGAGAAAATCCTTATGTGTGGCACAACTTATAAGTAAGGGTATAGCATCCAGATCTAAGCAGAATATAGTCCCACTATACTCAACCCTCATTAGACCAATAATCAAGAGCATGTAATTGACCAGCCATTTGCAACAGCTGAAGTGGCCACAGAGGTTCCTCACTAAAAGAATACAGGGTTTAAATAACATACACTATGCAGACTCCCTGAAACCCCTGTCTCTGTGCTCAGTCTTCTACAGACAACTGAAGGGAGATCTATACCTAACTTATAAGGTATTCTCTGATCAGCCCTGATGGACCTGCTACACATTCACAAAGCACTAGAATTATCCACTCTAAACCTTGTCTGTGACATGAACAAAACATGTTGGAGGGGCAGGTATGTGTCTCAGAAATTATCCCTTCTCTGGAGCAGACTCTGCATTTATGCGAAGCAGAGCTCTACCCTAAGCATATTCAAATGCACTTTGGGCCAATGGATAAGAAATCCTAAATTTACTCCTGGTTTGTCACTTGTATCCCTTATGGACAGAGGCAGCTTGGAGATACCGTAAGGTATAGGCATATACTAAAGCTGTTCTAGTCCTTGGACATTGAAAATTGGAACATTTGGGCATGAATGGCTAGGCTTAAAAATGCCCTGGAACCATTAGCCAAGTAACCTCCTATTGTGTAAATCAAGTTGGAATTCTTTACTGTGGCTATTTTATGCATGTGCATGCATGTACAATACAAGAATAAAAAATTGTATAAGAATAAAAACTTTTTTAAAAAAATCCAAGTCTCTGTTGCACCCTTAGGTACATCACATAGTGGTAACTGGATTTAATTTAATTGCACAGTCCAATGATTTGTGATGTCTTTCAAATCTCAAAGGCTGTAAAGACTCTTGTCTAAAAATATGACTGCAACATGGTGGTCTATGTGGGAGTGTGTGACATACAATATAAAGCCCTGAGGGACATACAGAGAGACATATCATTGCTCTCCATGCATGTGGCAAATGCAGGCAACACACTAGCGCTGAATGGCATTCTTATTTCTCCAGGAATGATACCTAGGTACAAAGAAGCAGTCTTCAACTAGTTTGTGGCATTTTTGGGTATTGGGGAGAGAAATCCAGTATGAGTCAGCATGGGGTGAGATGTTCTACAAGCCATCTGCTTTACAAAGGATAAAGTGCACTTGTTGCATATTGGCAAAAACGTTTGCTGCCTCCAGTGTCTTGTTAGGGAGAGTTCAGCTAATAGACATTCTAATGTAACAAACGTATCTAAACTCAGAGTGGATCACATTAAGCTGGCTCTGATCAATGTCAGAAGTCTCAACCACAAAGTTCCTGAACTTGAGGTTCTCCTGCATTAGAAATATATCCCTATTTGTGTAATTACAGAGATTCGATTTAAATGTAAAGAACGGACTCCTTCTATACCTGAGTTTTTGTGCCTATCATGCTTTCACCAAGATGGCAACTGTGGTGGAGTCTTCATATTTGTTAAGGACCATATCACTCCAGGTAGATTACCAGGGACCCACAGAGTGAACTCACAAAACTCTTGATCATCCTAAACAGGACAAACTTTCAACTTATAGCCTTTTACTCAGCACTCGCTGTGCCCTGGGATAATCATGGGAAATTCCTAAGTGCACTAGGTGAACTCCATATTAACAGAGACTGCATCAGATTAGGAGAGTTTAATTACCATCAGTAAACTGCAGCACCTATACCTCTAACGTAGAGTATGCCCAGAAGTTCTTAGAATTAATAAACAAAAACTCCTGGATCAGGTAGTTAATAAACCCACTACAGAACAACAGATTCTTGATCTGATCCTTGCAAATATATTCACTTCATGCAGTATTCCCCTAGCATTGCCTTACTTACTTAAGTTAAACTAGTGACTTTCACTTTCAAAATCTTTAAAACCCCTGCATTACATATCATGGGAGTCAAGGATTTCAAATATAAAGCAGCATACAATTCCATGATGAGGTTTCAAAATTCACCCCGGCAGCATCAGCTCTGATGTTGGTACAGCAGGTGGCTTCACAAAGGAGTTATATGCCTATTTAGATAAATGTATATACTTATGAGTACAAATCAGAGCAAAATACAATGGGAAATTTAAAAACAAACCACTTTGATAATCCTCCAACATAAATTTGCAATTAAAGAAGAAAGCTCATTAAGTGATGCAACAGTTCCAAAAAAAAAAATTCATGTCAAGACTAGTATCAGAAATATTACTAAAAACATAAAAAATGCAATCAGGCCTACGAAAGCAGCTTGTAAATATGTATTAGCATCTGAAGATAATGTCAATGATAAATCCTTCTTAGGACAGGAATCTTTTTACTTACATTTAAATTACTCAAACTGCATTGGTAATATGCCTTCTTCACTGTTGTACCTTTCCTTCATTTAATGTATTTGTTACTTATTCATGATATATATTTTCTTTCCATTTCTTTAGGGGGGGGGCTTTTACGCTTTTATATTTCTTAACCTTCTATTGTTTGTATGTGTATTTCTCAGATATTCCATTCATTGATAATCACCCTATTCTTTTTTGACATTAACAATGAAAACTATTACTATGGTTTGTTCTCTTTTCTATTAATGTATGGCTACTCGTGTCACTATTTAAAAAAAAGATTATTTAATAAAAATATTTAAAAAGATGGGGAAAGGATCACCTTGTTATGTTCTCTGCTGAAGAAAGTGCTGTTACGAAAACTCGTGAAAACTGAAAATTATGCTTTAGATGAAGTAGTCTCTGTGGAGTATAATGAAATTACTGCTAAAAAAATTAGTCCTGTGTTATAACTTCTTCTTCTTTTCCTGGTTAGGGGTCACCACAGCGGATCACCTGTCTGCTCATGATTGGCAGTGGAGTTTTACGGTGTTGAGTTGCCAGCTCAGCACTCAACCTTCCACAGAAGGCACACATATGCATCACTCACACCTAGAGCCAATTTAGAGTGTCCAATCCACCTACAGCATGTCTTTGGGAGAAAACTGGAGCATCTGGAGGAAACCCACATGACCACAGGGAGGACATGCAGACTCCACACATAAGGAACCCCAGCCGAGGATTGAACCAGAGAACCTCTTGCTGTGAGGCAGCAATGCTAACCACTGCACCACCATGGCCACCCTGTCATAGTGTTATAACTAAGCTAGTAAAATGTACTGAAGTTTTAGGAGGGAGGTTAAAACTATGTCAAAGTCTGGAGCAAGATTTCTCCTGCCAAGTATCACCTAGTGTACAATATTAGTGGCATACAAAATGATCAAACGTTTTTTGGGAAAATGCTACATTCTGTAACTATAATCTTTGATTTAACTCATGATGTAATATTAAGAAAAGGTTTTCCCCCATTTTAAAGTACACTGGAAATGTGGGAGAATACACATAATATGCCAGGCTGAGCAACAGATTAATAAACCAATTCAAAGTAATACCTGGATGATAGCAAAGCAATGGCATTCCCAAAAAGATGCAGAATCAAAAATAGAAGGAAGTTGGCATGGAAACTACAAAAGGAGACAGAATTATATTGTTGCTAGACAGTAGGATCATACAAACATAAGACATACAAGGCAATTAAGTCACGAGGCCATTTATGCCTTGACAATACCCACCCTTGTGATATACCCCCTGCTGAAAAAGGACAATACAGGCCAGTCCTGGAGTAAATTTATGTGCACGATCCAATCATCCAGGTTTAATTTGAAGGATGTTAATGTATACCTTTGCTTAACTTGTGAGCGAAGTTTGTTCTAGAGATGGGTAGGTCTTGGGTAATAAATCTGCCTCTCCAGTGCATTTTATTTATCTGCTGATGGAGATTTAAATTCAAAGTTCTGATATTAGTGGAGCTATTTGACTTGCAAAGATACAGAAGATCAAGGAAGATTGGGTCCCTAGTGTCACATAATGAAAGGCAAAAATCACCCTGCAACAGCCTATAGGAAACCAAGCAAAGGTATAGTGATTCAAGCATTTCTTGGTAGCTCAGGGAGTTTATCCAAATATCTGTTGCAGTGCAAATAGCAGAAGACCAGGAACCAAATGAAAAATGCACCAAACAAGCCTGTATACAAACTCCGTTTATTGCAGTAAAAACACAACAAGGTTAAGCGCGTTTGTTTTTCACATAGAACACTTCATCAGAATAAAGCACACTGATTCAAGAACCATTTTTATATCAGTACATGTTACATAATAGATAAAATTGAGCCAATGATATTGTCAAAAAAGTCACATGTAAAATGGTCGCATGGGCAATATTAAATATACAGGATGTTAATATTCAAGCCAACTTAGTTTTTTACAAATAAAACACTTATATATTAAATAATTTCAGCATATATTTAAAATGCAGGAACTGTAAGGCATCTAAAAATGTTAAAATACTTAAAGTTTCATAGATTTTTCTTTCAGGGCTGGAAGTATTGTCAAGGAATCATTTATACATGGTAAAAAATTAGCTGCTAGTTTGAGTTGCCAAACCAGGTCTTTTTTTACTTATTAAATTCTTCCAGTCACCCCCCACCCCCTCAAATCTATGTCCACAGTATCCAAAATACCAAATTTAAAACCTTTAAAATTAGAACAAGTGAGGGAATGCCTATATAATGCACGTGTATCCTTGTTTTTAACATTATATACATACGCATAGATTCTGCTTTTCAACGCCCTCTCCGTTTTCCCAACATAGAATCCGTTGAACGTATCGCATAGAGAAAGGTACATCACTTTGGTGGTAAAACAATTTCCTTTCTTGAATATAACCTTAGATGCCATCTTATTAGCTAGGTGGATTTGAGGTGCTTTGAAAATATTAGTACATTGGGAGCACCTCCCACAAGGTGTTGTACCACAACCACCTTCTATCAGTAAAGACAACTTGTTTTCCATAAGATGTTTAATATTCATGCCCACCTTGCTGATAAAAACTGGTTTATCTCCCACTGCAATTAACACATCATTATTTACCCTAAATATACTCCAGTTCTTTTTTAATATGTCCGATCTTGTAGCCCAGGCAGGTATGACCCTAGCCCTGAGTAGCATCCTGCCATCACCCAGAATGATACCACAGTACAAGGACAAAATGATTGACTTCAACAATTGGCTAAGCTTCTGGTGTCATTCTAAGGGGATCCAGTATCTGTCTGCCTGGGATGACATGATCGACAAGCCACAATGCTTTGCCAGAGATGGCCTGCACCTGTCACCCCTGGGATTCCGGATACTGGCTAAGGCTCTAGCCACCCCTATAGTGCCTTTTTTAGGCAAGGTTCAAATGACAAATTCACCACCCTAACAGGTACAGGCAAGAAGAATCTGAGGGTATTGCTACTCAATGCTAGAAGTCTAAACCTCAAAATGCACTCTCTCGAGGCACTCCTTAAAATGGAGAACATCGACATCTCTGCAGTGACAGAGACCTGGTTCAAGGCTCCAGAGAGTACCCCTGCATTACCAGGCTATAATTCATACCACACCTTTCAGCTACCTAACCTGGACAGAAACACTAAAGGCGGAGGCGTGTCCATATTCATTAAGGATATCCACACCTCCAGGCTAGTTGCTCAGCATAATGCATCTGAGATTATCCAAGTGCAACTAACTCTGGGCAAGACCACAATCCAAACTGTAGCTTGCTACAGATCCCCCACCATGCCCCAGGATTCCCACTCCTCATTTCTTAATACACTGGAAAATATTAGGGTACAACCTAACACCCTAATAATGGGTGATTTCAACTACCCTACCATTAACTGGGAAAACTACTCATGTACCAACTCTTGTGCTCAGCATTTTCTGGAATTCATAAATTCCAATGCCATGGATCAACTTATCCACACCCCCACCAGGGGCAGCAATATCCTAGACCTGGTTATTACCAGCATGGGCAACCGGTGCTCCACACCAGAGGTCAAGTCCTCGTTGGTCAGATCCAACCATAAGCTAATCACCCTAGACATCCACATCCCTCCCCCACCCCCCATTAGGGAAACCACAGTAAAAAAATTCTCCAAAGCCAACTTCACGCTTCTTAAGACAGAAGTGGCAAACTTCACGACACCCATGCTGATGGACAATAGAGGTATGACTGCTGAATCCTACACAAATGCACTTTATAAGCACTTACATGAGTGCATGGATCATGCAATCCCTAACAGAACCAAGATGCAATCCTCCAAAAAAAGGAAGCCAATCTGGTGGTCCCCTGCCATAAACAAACTCTACAACAGAAGAAAGAAACTGTTGCAAAAAAGAGTAAAATCCCATGATTGGAGAAACTCCCTGGTCAGCTTCAGTAAGAAGCTGAGATCCCTCATAAAATCCTCCAAAGCTAATTATGAAAACAAAATCACCAATGACGCTAAAGACAACCACAAAGCATTCTATAGCTATGTCAAGAATCTCAATGGCAACACTCAGATCTGCTCTGAGTTACTGCACAATGGCACTAAATATACAGAACCAACGGATATTGCCAACATTCTGGCAGATAGGTTCAGTGCTAACTTTACCCCTATGTCATCCCCTAAAGGGCCCGTCTCTATACCAGAAGAATGCAAAGTTCCTGTAATCATGGCCGCACAGGTAAAAAACACACTATCCAAAGCCAAGAACACAGCGTCCATGGGACCTGACGACATCCCAGGCTGTGTTCTACATGTACTACAGAACGAACTGGCACCCCACCTAAGTACCATGTTCAATCATAGCCTCACCTCAGGCTATGTGCCCACTGAATGGTGCACAGCGACAGTTATCCCATTCCACAAAGGGGGAGCCACCACAGACCCCAGAAACTACCGCCCCATTAGCCTAACGAGCCTGGTCTGCAAGGCTATGGAGCGTATCATCATGGAACTTATAAACAATGACATTGGTAATCTCCAAACTCAGGATCCCACCCAGTTCGGGTTTGTAAAAGGCAGATCATGTCTCCTAAACCTGATAGACTTCTTTGAAGCAGTCACCAAAGCTGTAGATGAGGGTAAGGTGGTTCACACAGCCTATCTAGATCTCGCCAAGGCTTTCAACACCACCCCCCACTCTGGAATTATAGATAAACTCACTAAACTAGGTATAAATCCCTATGTCACAAGATGGGTTGCCAACTGGCTCACTGACAGAACCCACACTGTGAAAGTAGCAGACTCCAAATCCAACTTCAGACCAGTGACAAGTGGACTACCACAGGGTTCAGTCCTGGGTCCTCTCCTGTTTGGTATCTACTTCTCTGAAGTACAGGCCAACACAGAAGGTCTTTGGCTAATGAAGTTTGCAGATGACTGCAAACTAGGAGCCATAATCAAAACTCCAAAAGATGCGGACATCCTACAAAAGGGCCTTGCTGAGACAGATGCCTGGTGTCAAAGCCATGGCCTCAAGCTCAATGCCAAAAAGTGCATTGTCATACCTTTTGGTAAAAACTCAGTACCCATGAACTACCACATAGGTGGTAGTCTACTTAACACTGAAAGTGTGATAAGAGACCTTGGGACACAGGTGGACAGTAGTCTCTCCTTTGATAATCACATCGCCACAGTAGTCAGGAAATCCTTCTATGTGGCACACCTCATCACAAAAGGTTTCTCATCCAGGAAAAAAGAGGTCATTGTTCCACTCTACTCGTCACTCATTAGACCCATTATAGAGTACAATGCCCCTTTTGGTATGTACCTCACAAGTCATCTACAACAACTGGAAAGGCCACAGAAATACCTCACAAAGAGGATTACCGGCCTCAAAGAGATGCCCTATGCAGACCATCTCAAAAAACTGCAGCTTTACTCCATTGCATATTGCCTACTCAGAGGCGATCTCTGCCTAACACACAAAGCTATGTCAAACCCAGAGCTTTTAGACATGCTCCACTTAAAGAAATTCCAATCCCTATGAGCTACACGCTCTAGGGACCTAAACCTCATCACCACAATAAACAGAACATGCTAAAGGGATAGATTCCTGTCCCAGAGACTTCCCATACTCTGGAACAAACTACCTATCTATATCAAACAAAGCTCCTCATTAGCACTATTCAAGAAAAATCTTGATGACTGGATGGGAGATAGGAAATTCACCCCGGGGATCACTTCTGTGGCTCTGCTCAACAGTGGCATAGGAAAATTATTTTCTTGGGTGGGGAAAGCCAGGGTACCTTTGGCTAGGCTTATATAGGCCCTAGGGCCAATAGCCTAGTACCTACCTATGAACCTATGAACCTATATGATATAAGACTGTATTGCGCTATACATGCATGCTCATAAATCTTCGTTTTACCAGGATCTGTGGGGGCTATATTAGTTAATGGGTGCTTTCCTAATATGGGCTTATATTTTTTTCCCCATCCTGTGTAAACCTCCTCAAGAATTTGTTCCACCATCTGTTTGGGGTATTCCCTTTCTTAAAACAGATCTCTTAATGTGAAAAATTCCTGCCTCATATCACTCAATTCTAAAGTCATGCATGCAATTCTTATAGCCTGTCTTTTGACCAAGCTCTTTTTCTGTGAAAGTGGATGGTTGATCGTATAATGAAGGTAAGAATTACAAAACGTACTCTTATGAAATATGTTAGATTTGAAACCTGTAGGTGTATGGGAAATTGCCATGTCCAAGTAATGTATACCTCTAGTGTTGTAGCTGTAAGTAAATTCCAAAAATGAAGTAGTTTTGTTCGGGTAGTTAATAAAGTCAGGGATATCTTCCACTTTTCCCTTCCACAAAATAAAGATGTCATCCAAAAACCTGCACTATAACTGGATGTTGTTCCAAAATTCTTTGTGGAATACATATCTTAATTCAATACTACAAACTTATAAAATTTCTTTCATCTTATATACAGGCCCAAAGTAGTCATGTGGTTAGCAGCCCAAAAAATCACATGACCATAAGTATCACAATAAGGCAAAGTTAAAACAACACAGATAGCAATGATTCTATAGTACATAACAAAAATTTAAATAATTTAAAATTCAGCTTGCTAATATGATTAATAATCAAAATTACACATAAAATTCATATTATAAAATTCATATTGTAGAAACAATATACATAATTATAAATTCAATCTACTGAGCTTAACCAAAATTGGTTTAAGGCTCAGCATACTGTTCAAGCCAGGAGAACGGTCACCAGCAAACCTTAAAATCCACTCATATTCTTTAATTTCTAAGAAGTTATTTATATCACCACCTCTTGGGAGGGAAAACAATGTCAATAACCCTGAATTTAAAAACATGATCTTGTCCACAATCTAACATATGCTTATATAAAGCATTTGTTTGACACATCTTCTAATTTCAGACTTATGCTCTGTAATCCTCTCTTTCAACCTACGAGTGGTTTTGCCTACATAAAGATTTGCATAACACACATGTAGCCAAATACACTATATGTGTTGTGTGACAAGTAGCTGAAACATAAAATTTAAAAGTTTTCCCTGTTACTGGATGAACAAAAGGTCACTCCTGTGTCAAAAATATCTCCACAGCATGAACAATTGTGGCATTTACATGTACCATACTTAGAGGAAAGCGTTTTCACAATGTTGGTAGAAAAATCCTTATAACATAATGAATTTTTAAAGTTCTCATGTTCCTATAGGCAAATAAAGGTCTATCACCCAATAAGGCCTTTAGTTCATTTGAAGCCATTAGTATCAACCAGTTCTTAAATATTATTTGCTTTATGGATGGTGTTGTAAGACTATATGCAGTTACATATCTAGTCACGTCCATACGCATTGCACTATTCATAGGTAAGGCATCTGACTCCAGTGGGTCAGATAGGAAGGTAGGAGCAAACGTAGTCTTCCTCTCCTGCATCACCTTATCTTTCTCCACAGAGAGTAGGACATTATCATAGCCACTAGCAGAAAAATCCGCTAACATATCCTTTAATTGTAACTCAAAACAGCAGTCATCAGTATTAAGCCTACTCAACCTTCCTAACTGGGACCTCACAATACCTTTAAAGATGTGTGGTGCATGCATGCTATGAAAGTGGGTGTATCTACCAGCACACACATCCTTTCTATGTGACTTAGTATTCATATGTCCATCCTTAAATATAACTTCTACATCCAAAACACAATTTCAGTCTTGGAACAGCTCATTTTAAACTTTAGAAAGGAAGAAGCTCTATTCAAATAGTCCAAAAACATATTCAATATATCCAAGCTGCCCTTCCAAAGTAGGAAACAATCGTCAACAAAACGTTGGAAAAATCTAATATGTTGTCTATAAGGGTTTAGATCACTCAAAATATGCTTACTTTCCCACTGGTAGAGCACTAGGTTAGCATAGGTGTTGGCTATGGAAGTACCCATAGCCACACCAGTGAGCTGAAGGTACGTACGTTCATTAAAGAGGAAAACATTATTCTTTAAAACCACATCTAGAAGGCTACACCACGTTTCTATTTTACCATAATCAGGGTTTGGACATGAAGTCAAAATCTCTCAAAGGTCAATCCCATCATCATTCGGTATGACCGTGAAAAGAGAGACAATGTCCAGAGTTACCAAATAATACTCATTATTCATCATTTGTTCCTTCTCAGTGTCATAGCTTACTAGTAACTTCTGTAAAAAATCAAATGTGTCATGTAGAACTGAATCACAATTATTCAAAAAGGTTGTAACTGACCATGTAAATAAACTGACAGGGGTTCGGTCACCCAACCTGCTCCTGAGACGATGGGTCTCATAGGTGGATCCATGATTGACTTATGGATCTTAGGTATTCCATATAGGCGGGTGTCACAGGACAAGGAACTGTTAAATAATTAAATAAATCAAGATCTATCTGACCCTGCAGCTGTAAGTCATAGATGACCATATTAACATACGATATACATTTTTTTACATCCATGCCAGTGATGCGTTTAAAAGCAGTAGTATCCTCCAGCAAACAAGACATAGTATCTAAGTATTTGTCACGTTCCATGAGCACCACTACCCCTCCCTTATCAGCTTGTTTAATTATTATTTCTTTACAGGTGCACAGATCTTTAAATGCTTTAAACTCATCCAGTGTCAAGTTGTACTCATTCCTTTTACTCTTATTACTACTCTCATACAATTGCCTAATTTGTACTTCACATAAATCATGAAAAGCCTTCACTATTGGTACAGCAATAGGTATAAAAGTACTGAGGCACTTAAAGCCTCTTTCTACTATAGATGATTGACCAAACAACAACTTTAAGTTTAACATTCTGGTGAATTTTTTTCAAGTCAGTTAGTGCAGACACCAGGTCATTTCCACCTGAAGGAATAAAGTTAAGCCCCTTTGAAAGTATTGATATATGGGCTTCTTGTAGCTGGAACGTTGATAAATTCAACGTACCTTTAATTATTTTCGGCCCATCTTGGCTGTGCCTAAAGGGCTGTTGAGCTTCCTTTTATTAGATGCCTCTGAACGTACAACTGGGGAATTCCTCTGCGTCGTCGTCGTCCCCATCTGAATCTGCGAATGGTTTGACCCACATAATGCCAGCCATAGGGGCAGAGACTTCTAATTCCTGTGTAACACCGAAGTGAGTGATCACAATGCCTGGAAATACAAATGATGAGGTGGGGAGGAAATCACAGCAACTAACTTTTAGTTTTGCTTCAAAGCGTTTTCACTGGGCGACCTGAAACCGTGAAAGAACGACTCCACGGCAGAGGAATTCCCCAGTTGTACGCTCAGAGGCATCTAATAAAAGGAAGCTCAACAGCCCTTTAGGCACAGTCAAGATGGGCCGAAAATAATTAAAGGTACGTTGAATTTATCAACGTTCCAGCTACAAGAAGCCCATATATCAGTACTTTCAAAGGGGCTTAACTTTATTCCTTCAGGTGGAAATGACCTGGTGTCTGCACTAACTGACTTGAAAAAAATTCACCAGAATGTTAAACTTAAAGTTGTTGTTTGGTCAATCATCTATAGTAGAAAGAGGCTTTAAGCCTCAGTACTTTTATACCTATTGCTGTACCAATAGTGAAGGCTTTTCATGATTTATGTGAAGTACAAATTAGGCAATTGTATGAGAGTAGTAATAAGAGTAAAAGGAATGAGTACAACTTGACACTGGATGAGTTTAAAGCATTTAAAGATCTGTGCTCCTGTAAAGAAATAATAATTAAACAAGCTGATAAGGAGGGGTAGTGGTGCTCATGGAACGTGACAAATACTTAGATACTATGTCCTGTTTGCTGGAGGATACTACTGCTTTAAACGCATCACTGGCATGGATGTAAAAATGTATATCATATGTTAATATGGTCATCTATGACTTACAGCTGCAGGGTCAGATAGATCTTGATTTATTTAATTATTTAACAGTTCCTTGTCCTGTGACACCCCGCCTATATGGAATACCTAAGATCCATAAGTCAATCATGGATCCACCTATGAGACCCATCATCTCAGGAGCAGGTTGGGTGACCGAACCCCTGTCAGTTTATTTACATGGTCAGTTACAACCTTTTTTGAATAATTGTGATTCAGTTCTACGTGACACATTTGATTTTTTACAGAAGTTACGAGTAAGCTATGACACTGAGAAGGAACAAATGATGAATAATGAGTATTATTTGGTAACTCTGGACATTGTCTCTCTTTTCACGTTCATACCTAATGATGATGGGATTGACCTTTTGAGAGATTTTTTGACTTCATGTCCAAACCCTGATTATGGTAAAATAGAAACGTGGTGTAGCCTTCTAGATGTGGTTTTAAAGAATAATGTTTTCCTGTTTAATGAACGTACGTACCTTCAGCTCACTGGTGTGGCTATGGGTACTTCCATAGCCAACACCTATGCTCTGAGTTACTGCACAATGGCACTAAATATACAGAACCAACGGATATTGCCAACATTCTGGCAGATAGGTTCAGTGCTAACTTTACCCCTGTGTCATCCCCTAAAGGGCCCATCTCTATACCAGAAGAATGCAAAGTTCCTGTAATCATGGCGGCACAGGTAAAAAACACACTATCCAAAGCCAAGAACACAGCATCCATGGGACCTGACGACATCCCAGGCTGTGTTCTACATGTACTACAGAACGAACTGGCACCCCACCTAAGTACCATGTTCAATCATAGCCTCACCTCAGGCTATGTGCCCACTGAATGGTGCACAGCGACAGTTATCCCATTCCACAAAGGGGGAGCCACCACAGACCCCAGAAACTACCGCCCCATTAGCCTAATGAGCCTGGTCAGCAAGGCTATGGAGTGTATCATCATGGAACTTATAAACAATGACATTGGTAATCTCCAAACTCAGGATCCCACCCAGTTCGGGTTTGTAAAAGCAAATCATGTCTCCTAAACCTGATAGACTTCTTTGAAGCAGTCACCAAAGCTGTAGATGAGGGTAAGGTGGTTCACACAGCCTATCTAGATCTCGCCAAGGCTTTCAACACCACCCCCCACTCTGGAATTATAGATAAACTCACTAAACTAGGTATAAATCCCTATGTCACAAGATGGGTTGCCAACTGGTTCACTGACAGAACCCACACTGTGAAAGTAGCAGACTCCAAATCCAACTTCAGACCAGTGACAAGTGGACTACCACAGGGTTCAGTCCTGGGTCCTCTCCTGTTTGGTATCTACTTCTCTGAAGTACAGGCCAACACAGAAGGTCTTTGGCTAATGACGTTCGCAGATGACTGCAAACTAGGAGCCATAATCAAAACTCCAAAAGATGCAGACATCCTACAAAAGGGCCTTGCTGAGACAGATGCCTGGTGTCAAAGCCATGGCCTCAAGCTCAATGCCAAAAAGTGCATTGTCATCCCTTTTGGTAAAAACTCAGTACCCATGAACTACCACATAGATGGTAGTCTACTTAACACTGAAAGTGTGATAAGAGACCTTGGGACACAGGTGGACAGTAGTCTCTCCTTTGATAATCACATCGCCACAGTAGTCAGGAAATCCTTCTATGTGGCACACCTCATCACAAAAGGTTTCTCATTCAGGAAAAAAGAGGTCATTGTTCCTCTACTGCCACTCATTAGACTCATTATAGAGTACAATGCCCCTTTGGTATGTACCTCACAAGTCATCTACAACAACTGGAAGGCCAGAAATACCTCACAAAGAGGATTACGGCCTCAAAGAGATGCCCTATGCAGACCATCTCAAAACTGCAGCTTTACTCCATTGCATATTGCCTACTCAGAGGCGATCTCTGCCTAACACACAAAGCTATGTCAAACCCAGAGCTTTTAGACATGCTCCACTTAAAGAAATTCCAATCCCTATGAGCTACACGCTCTAGGGACCTAAACCTCATCACCACAATAAACAGAACATGCTAAAGGGATAGATTCCTGTCCCAGAGACTTCCCATACTCTGGAACAAACTACCTATCTATATCAAACAAAGCTCCTCATTAGCACTATTCAAGAAAAATCTTGATGACTGGATGGGAGATAGGAAATTCACCCCGGGGATCACTTCTGTGGCTCTGCTCGACAGTGGCATAGGAAAATTATTTTCTTGGGTGGCGAAAGCTAGGGTACCTTTGGCTAGGCTTATATAGGCCCTAGGGCCAATAGCCTAGTACCTACCTATGAACCTATGAACCTATATGATATAAGACTGTATTGCACTATACATGCATGCTCATAAATCTTTGTTTTACCAGGATCTGTGGGGGCTATATTAGTTAATGGGTGCTTTCCTAATATGGGCTTATATTTTTTTCCCCATCCTGTGTAAACCTCCTCAAGAATTTGTTCCACCATCTGTTTGGGGTATTCCCTTTCTTAAAACAGATCTCTTAATATGAAAAATTCCTGCCTCATATCACTCAATTCTAAAGTCATGCATGCAATTCTTATAGCCTGTCTTTTGACCAAGCTCTTTTCTGTGAAAGTGGATGGTTGATCGTGATAATGAAGGTAAGAATTACAAATTACTCTTATGAAATATGTTAGATTTGAAACCTGTAGGTGTATGTGAAATTGCCATGTCCAAGTAATGTATACCTCTAGTGTTGTAGCTGTAAGTAAATTCCAAAAATGAAGTAGTTTTGTTTGGGTAGTTAATAAAGTCAGGGATATCTTCCACTTTTCCCTTCCACAAAATAAAGATGTCATCCAAAAACCTGCACTATAACTGGATGTTGTTCCAAAATTCTTTGTGGAATACATATCTTAATTCCCAGCCTAATAGTACTATATTTGCATATATAGTGGTGCAGGTAGCCCCCATGGGAACTCTTCTTGTTTGTTGGAAATACTGGCCCTCAAAGAATAAAAAAATTGTACTCTAAGATAAGTGCCATCATTTCACACACCAGGTTTACTTTATCGTGATTCAAGGTGGAACATGTAAAGAGTGTCTCTTCAAATAATTATAGTCCTTCTTGCTTAGGAATACAGGAAAAAAGATCTTTCACATCACTGGTTAAAAATACCAAATCAGCTGCCCATAGATTTTGTTTAAGCTGTCCTAGAAAATCCCAGGAATCCTTAACTAGATGTATTGTTCTCTCCACTACATGCTTAGTCATTTTATCTACAAACAGTGCCATATTATGTGTTTTGGAGCTACTGGCAGCAACAATGGGTCTAAAAGATGGTTCAATGATGCTTTTGTGTATTTTTGGGATGCTGAATATGACTGGCACCTTAGGATAGGAATTAGTAAGAAAATTAAGAAGGTCATTAGTAATATGTTTGTCCAGGACATATTCTTCTAAATAACTGTCAATCAATGGCGGTTGGTGGCTTCAAATCAAAGAGGGGCTGCAGGAGGCAGCTGAATGTTTGAGGCCAATGGGAGGGGGTGGCCAACTAGAAAGAGGTGGGGCTATGCTAAAAACTGCAAAAACTGGGACTTTAATTAAATACGCTACCCTGGGTACCAAACCGTCATTATGAGAGTCCAATCAAGACAAAATGAAGTGTAGAAGAAAAAAATATTTCAGTGCATTGGCTACATGACAGCTTACTTAATATCTAGATAGAAACAAAAAGGTTGTGAGGAATGAAAAAAATAACTTTTAAACACATTACTGGAATTCCAGTCAAAATCAAGTGTAAAAAAACAAGCAGCACTCAACTCAAACCAGCACTCAACTCAAACGACTTCTCCTTGCACTGCAGTTCTAATTATAATTTATATACAACTTTATAAAAGTACCAAGTAACATGCTGAAAGTAGCAATCTCTGTGATACCCCCACTTGTAAAAATGTTTCTTATCCAAAAACGTCCTGCTGCCTGACAACAACTATCTAATTGTTTCATGGGGAAAACATGATCAAAGTAAAAAATGAACAGCGAACAAGAAACAAGCTCAAAATAAATTGCTTAAAGGATTACTGCACAGGTTATGGACCACACATGATAGACTGACATTCTGTTTAATTTACGGGTAAAGCCTGCAAAGATGACTGCAAATGTAATGAGTTTCTGAAAATACTGTAATCCTGTCCTTTATTACAAATACTGTCATATGCATTTCAATATCCAAGGCTTATAAGCATTCTAGTTATGTAAATATTCTCTGTATGGCAACAACAAAAAGGCTTTCAGTGTTGGTAATTCTTTAACAGTATGCTTATTAAAGCTTACTTGCATCTTACAGTCTCAGACAAGCTTACCTGATGGTCATTAAAGCATTGCTACTTAAACACAGAGCAGGCACTGCAACAACATGCATTTTCTGAATACGAAGCATAAATCAACAGTGTACAAATATGACAGAAAACCAGAACATTCTGCAAAATCAAGGACAGATGGAAAGCCACTGTAGTACTTGTGTCTACCTTGGATGGGGGGATACTCTGCACACTTAACACTGCATAACTGCTCCTTGCCTTGCTTGGACACATCCAGAGTCACTACATGGGGGAGTGGGGTGCAACAAGTATGTCACAATTTGAAATGTCTCTGACTGACAGTGATGGCCCTGACACATTTGTCATACCTCTCAAACCTCAGAGCAAGAAATCTAGACAAAGCCATAAATAGAAGTAGGACAAAGGCCCCAAAATTAGGACAATTTTTATATTGCTCTTATAAATTTAGAAAGATAATTAGGTCTTACATTAGTATGAATTTTCTGAAGGGTATGAAATCTGAAACTCAAATGTCTGTCATTATTTACTAACTTAAATCTTTAATGATTTGCCACTAATTTGCCAGAAAACCACAATTTTATGAAAAACTGACAAAAATGTGATGAAAAAATATAAAATACCACACAATAAAGCTGGGAACCTGTCAAGGAAGAGACACTTTTTAATATTAGTACTGTTAACTTGAGCAACTGACAAAATAAGATAATCTACATGCATTTTTGAAATTAAACGTAATCTATAACTCTGATCATTACAGTTATTTATTAATTGTAAACCCTCCACATTTTCTTCCAAATTTGCTATTTTTCAGAGGGATTATTAAGGGGAGAGCAATATTTTGAGCCAAAATTGGGGACAGTTGAGAGGTTTGGATATACCTAATTCTATAAAGTGATTTATTTGTGCATACATCTTAATGCAGGAAATTTGGACAAGGCCAAATATATATTGGGGGAACAGTACTAAAAATTGCTCTTGTATAAACTTTGTTGACAAAATAACAGGTCTTGCATGCATTTTTCTGAAGGGTATGAAGTCAAAAAAACTCAATGTCTGTCATTTTAGTGACTTCATTCCTAAATGATTTGTCAGAAAACCACAAGTGTTATGAGGTACAACAAACCAAAAATAAGAAGCAAAAATCTATTCATTCTGCAAAAATCTGGGCAGGTGAGAGGTATAGTTCAGCCGGGGCTGTCTGAGTTTGCTGCCCTCCCCCATCACAAAATCATGGTCAAATGGGGCCTTCCCCCTGCAGCTATTCCAATGTCCCATTACTTGGCTATTTCACCCCATTTACCATAAACACTGTAATGTTCATACTGCTTTACTTCTACGATGATTTGGATTTCATTTAAAAGTTTTGTTTTACATTTTACAGCACAAACACTAATAGACATCTGCTAAACAAAGCAATGAAGTCTCACAATGAAAATAGATTTAGCATTAAAACTTCTATGCCCTTGAAACTCACATCCATTGAAACAACATTGAAACAAATTTTCAGAGAAAATACATCTGGCCAGTGGCAGATAAAAGATTAACTTTGGGCTGTTTTCAAATCATAGGCCTTTTGCACAGGAAACATACATACATTCTTTGATACACCTTCCTGATTGTATTAAATTACATTCCTTGTATATATATATAATACAGTACAGTTGTTAGAAGGCATTTTAAATTTATTGTTTGGAACATTTTTCCAGAATACAATGGAACAAAATGCATGCACCAATAATGACAAAACTGCCCAATTCAGAAATCATGAAAGTCTACTCAAACTTCTACAATCCACCAGTATCAGTAAATATGCACAATCTCTGCAGAAGTAAAGGTCATCTAAATAATTCCACATTAAAGAGATCTGTAACTAATGAAGAATTTGCTACTAGCAAACAACTTTATATTTCATTGTTTCATCTACAAATAAAGTGCCTGTTTCCCTTGAGGAACACATTTCCTATGTTACATAAAAAAGTGATACGCTAGTAATATTGCAATAGGGGATGGATGGCAAACTGATAACAAGTTCATCATTACTAGGTATCTCTGCCAAAGAGGACATTCTCAGGACTGCAGCATCCACCCCCTTTAAAAGTACAACACAGTACAGTATCAGTAATATATCTAAATACTGTGGGAGTAGAACCCACAGCCTTCTGCATCAAAAGCAAATATACTACCTGTTGTGCTATTAACAATGCAAGCAGACTCAGCATAAGCAGCACTAAACTTCTCTTCAAGCTCTTAGCTCCTTTTAAAATCAACTCAACACTCAACTGTATCTCTCAACTTTGAAGCACAAGAAATCTGGAAAAGGCCAACATTTATTGGGGAGGGGGGGACAAAACATAAAATTGCTAGATTAAAAGGTATTGTGTTACCATTTACTTGGTTTTGTGTTACCATGTACTTTCTGAAGAATATGAAGTCTGAAATTCAAATACCTGTCATTATTTTCCAGAAAACTACAGATTTTATGAGGAACAGAACAGCAATATGAAGCAAAACTTTCACACGTGTTGGTGGGTAGGGAATTCAAGCTCCTGCTACCTACTCCCAAGGTACAGGGTTTGCGTCTAGCCAGGACCAGGTATATTTCCTGAGTTTTTGTAGTCACTGGGGCATTACACACACACACACACACACACACACACACACACACACACACACACACACACACACACACACACACACACACACACACACACACACACCAAGCTCCATTTCAGCATAACCCTGCTGTTTCCATAAAGTAGTACCTGGTCTCATTCAGCACAGCAGTCCAAGCTCCATTTCAACAGTGTTGCATAACTGCTGTTTCTTCCATAAAGCATAGCCATTTCTCAAGAATAAGTCTCAGCTCAGCTAGTTTCTCAAGCATATCTGTTTCTGGAATGCCGAGCATGCACACGTGTGTGAGCACAGACTGCTGACCTTGCAGTCTGATCCCCTTCCAGTCTATGTGGCTGTAACCAGATAGAATTCTGGGTATCTGTGAGACTGCTTCATAGTTTCATAGTATAGTACTAGGCTATCTGCCCTAGGGCATTTATAAGCCTAGCCATAGAGTATGTGGCTTTCGCCACCCCATGTAATGATACAAAAGTGTACAAATTAAATTTAGTTTACTGTGCCTCTGTCTAGTAATGACACAGAGATGACCCCCGGGGTAAACCTACGATCACCCATCCACTTGTCAAGATTTCTCTTGAAGAGAGTCAGTGAGAGGCTCTGCCTAACATGGACTGGGATCCTGTTCCAGAGTGTGGGAAGCCTCTGTGTTATGAATCTGTCCCTCCAGCATGTCCTATTCATATTTGTGCTGAAGTTTAGATCTTTAGCTCTCGTGGCTCTGATGGATTTGGATTTTTTGAGGTGGAGCATGTCCATTAATTCCGGATTGGACATGGCCTTGTACGTCAGGCACAGATCACCTCTGAGCAGGCAGTACGCTACTGAATAGAGCTGGAGCTTCTTTAGTCTGGCAGCATATGACATATGTTGGAGACCCGTGATCCTCTTGGTGAGGTACTTTTGGGGTCTCTCCAGCTGCTGCAGGTGCCGGGTGAGGTACATACCAAATGGGGCATTGTACTCAATCATAGGCCTGATAAGGGAGGAATATAGGGGTACAATGACATCCTTTGATCTGGATGTGAATCCCTTCATGATAAGGTGGGCAAGGTAGAAGGTCTTTCTAACCACTTTGGCGACGTGGGTGTCATATGAGAGGTCACTGTCAACTTGAGTCCCCAGGTCACTGATTACTTTTTCCGTACTTAATGGATTACCACCTATGTGGTAATTTGTGGGTACTTTGTTTTTCCCAAAGGGGATGACTATACATTTTTTGGCATTTAGTTTAAGGCCATGACTCTGGCACCAGTCGTCTGTTTCTGTAAGGCCCTTCTGAAGGATGCATGTGTCAGCTGGTGTATTGACTATGGCGCCTAGTTTGCAGTCATCTGTGAACTTTGTCAGCCACAACCCCCCTATGTTTGCCTGCACATCTGAGAAATAAATGCCGAACAAGAGGGGTCCCAAGACAGAGCCCTGTGGGACTCCACTTGTGACTGGCTTAGAATATGACATAGCTCCAGCTATTCTGACTTTGTGGGTTCTGTCCTTTAGCCAGTTTGCAACCCATCTTGTGACATACAGGTTTACATTTAAGCTGTTGAGCTTGTCTATGATGCCTGAGTGGGGTATTGTGTCGAAGGCGTTTGCCAGGTCCAGGTAGGCTGTATGAACTGCTTTGCCTTCATCGATGGCTCTAGTGACTGTTTCAAAAAAGTCCACCAGGTTTAAAAGGCAGGATCTGCCTTTTACAAAGCCGAACTGGGTAGGGTCAATTATCTGTAGGTCCCTGATGTCTTTGTTTATGAGTTCCATAATGATCCTTTCCATAGCTTTGCAGACCAGGCTGGTCAAGCTTATGGAGCAGTAGTTTCCAGGGTCTGTAGAGGTGCCTCCTTTGTGGAGTGGGACCACTGTTGCTGTACACCAGTGCTCAGGGACATATCCTGTAGTAAGGCTAGGATTAAACAGCATTCTTAGGTGCGGGTTTAGCTCTTCTAGGAGTTCACGTAGCACGCAACCCAGGACACCGTCTGGTACCATAGATGCTATATTTTTAGCTTTGCTGAGAGCAGCTCTCACCTGGACATCTGAGATGTCAGGGAGGTTGCATTCAGCTGTGATACATTTTTCATCTTTTGACGGAGAGGGAGGGGAGAAATTTGCACTGAACCTGTCTGCCAGTATGTTGGCAATATCTGAGGGTTCAGTGTATTTCTTGCCATTATAGACTAACTCTGAGAATATCTGAGGGTTTCTGCCCAGGTTTCTAACATAACTGAAGAAGGCCTTGTGGTTATCTTTAGTGTCCTTAGCAATTTTTCTCTCAAAGTTGGCCTTTGATGATTTTATGAGCGAACGTAGTTTTTTGCTAGTGCTGATCAGAGATGCCTTCCCTTTATGGGATTTTGGTCTGTCTTTTAGTAGCTTCCTTCTCTTGTTATAAAGTTTGTTTATGGCTGGGGTCCACCAGATAGGACGCCTGCCTTTGGTGGAAAGGGTCTTGGTTTTATTTGGGATTGCATGATCCATGCATTCTTGGAGATGTCCGTAGAAAGCATTTGTGAAGGATTCAGCAGTGTGGGATGTGGTTTCCACTGGCCCAGGGGGCTTGAAGGATACCATTTCAGTCCTAAGGAGTGTAAAGTCGGCTTTTGAGAAGTTTCTCACTGTGGTCTTTTGTGCTGGGGGTGGAGGTAGGATATGAATATCTAGGGTTATTAGTTTGTGGTCTGATCTCACTAGTGAGGGGTATACTTCCGGTGTTGAGCATTTTGTCCCCATGTTTGTGATGATCAGGTCAAGTATATTATTTCCCCTTGTGGAGGAGGTGACTAGTTGTTCCATCGCATTTGAGTTGATGAATTCCAGGAACCTTTGGGCTAGGGTGTTGGGGCTTGAATAATGCACCCAGTCTATGTTTGGGTAGTTGAAGTCTCCCAATATGATGGTATTTGGTGAGACATTCATATCCTCCAGTGTCTTCAGGAAGGCTGAATGGAGTTCCTGAGATTGAGAGGGTGGTCTGTAGCATGCTACAAGCTGTATAGCAGTTTTGCCTATGGTTAGTTGCACATGGATGATCTCCGATGCTTCATGCATTGCCACTAACCTGGATGTGTGGGTGTCTTTAATGAATATGGACACTTCCCTCCTTTTGTGGTTTGGCCCAAGTTTTGGGGCCGAAATGCATGAAACGAGGTAAAACCTGGTAGGGCTGGGGTGGTCTCAGGAGCCTTGAACCAGGTTTCAGTTACTGCACAGACATCGATGTTCTCCATACTGAGGAGTACTTTGAGAGCCTGCATCTTGAGATTTAGACTTCTGGTGTTGAGCAGCATTACCTTTAATTTTTTTTCCTTTTTTGTTTTCTAAGGTGATGCCTTATTCCGTATCTGGACTGGTTAAGCAGCAGTCCAGATTCGAGTTTTCCACTCACGTATGCATGAGTTTTGGGATTTGGAATTATTCTTTCTTTTTGGTTTTCAGCTGGAGTCTTGCAGTCCAATAGGATGAGCCGCCACTGCTGTCAATACGTTGATATGCAATATTAATTTGGTTCTTGGAAACCTGTGCATAATTCTCTTTATTAAATAAAATATTCTGCATAATGTTGGAATAATCCTCTGAACTGAATATTACTATACCACCTCCCTTGTCAGGGGTCATGATACGCAGTCCCTTGTCCCCCCTCAGTTGATTCATGAGAATTCTTTCATCAGAACTTAAGGTGGCATAAAACTTCCTATTTTGAGCCCATAATTCATACATGCCTTCTTTCACTGCCTTCTCAAAAACATTAATGAGGGGATGGAGTGGTGGATGGAACACACTACTTTTCTTCAGAATATTTTTGTGTGCACTTGCCTCATTTGTAGGTCGCACTTGATTTTGGGAAAAAAGGAGACGGAAATTGAGCTTCCTAGTGTACATCTGAACATCTAACTTAAACAGCAACATCTGGTATTTTGGAGGGAACAATTTAAATCCTTTAGAAAAAAAGTGAAAAAAATGTTTAGTGATAGCCCTGTCTGTGTAATTATAAATCTTAAAGTCTTGAAAAATATGCACAATATGTTCAGTTCCAGCAATTAATATGTGTTCCATGTCCCTTTTGAATTTGCATTGCATGACTGTATGTGTATTTTCTCTCCTGATTTCTGTTTGCAATCCTTTCTGAGCATCTTAGTTGCTGAAAATCCTGTGAACCACCTTCTTCCATTTCATTATACACTTCAGCAGAGTCATTATACATATCATCAGCCATTTTCCTGTCATTACCAGCAGAATTACTGTGCACATCAGAGCCATGAACACATTTCTCCACAGTTAACCTACTAGTAGGGTAAGCAGTTTTAGTTTGATAATGTTTAATATCCCTCTCTAACTTTCTTTTTTTCTTTAAAAACAATGCATAACATTTCCTTTCTACCCTGTTAATAATTTTTTCATAAAAATCTTGATACTGTGAAAACAGCAAGTCATTCACAATGTTGTATCTTTCGGCTTTTCCTGGTTAGGGGTCGCCACAGTGGAACTCCGGTCCGCTAATGATTGGCAGTAGATTTTTACGTGTTGAGTTGCCAGCTCTGATGCACAACCTTCAATGAAGGTACACCCATTGACGCATGTCTCCACACAGAAGACGCTTTAGCTGAGAATCGAACAGGACAACGTCTTACTGTGAGGCGACAACACTACCGCAGCACCACCACCGCAGTATAGCAAGTCATTCACAATATTAGTGTTTAAATCTTCTAAGTCTTTACTCATCTTTGCCTGCATCTGTTCATTGTAAAATAATGATTTTTTTAGAAGTTGCATCCCCATTTATCAAATAAACACACAAAGTCTTCGATCACATTGGCATCATACATTAAGCCAAAGGAAATTTTAAAAACTCTCAAGCCTTGTGGTATAACTTTTAAATTGATACATTGTTTCAAATACACAATTTCCATTTGCAAACTTGTACTTACAAAGTCTCTTTTCAAAGAAAAAAATCATGTCCATGAGTGAACCAAAGTCTTGGACATTTCCTGCTACATAATTTGTGTGACCAGAACCAGCCGTATGTTAAAAGTCAAATGCTTTAGAAACTAAAGCACCAAATTTACCACGAACATCATGCTGAACACTTCTAAGGCTAGAAGCCATATTACAGCCCTCAGCCCTTTGTGTGGATGAAAAATTGTTATTAAACCTCATTTCTGAGGAAGAAAGTGTATCAGTACCTTTAGCTGCCTTCGGAGACCTTACACTGATTCCAGAAACATCCTCGCTGATAGAATTCAGGTCTGATCCATTGTAAACAGCTCCAGTGTTGCCTCTGTGAGCCAGAAATCCACCATGATGAATGTCAGCTTCCACAATGACATCACAGTGCCCTCTAAAGTCCCCAGCAGGCTACACACCCTGCCTAAATAGATTTTGGTTACCAGGGCAGCTAGGAGAATGAGTGAAAGACATAGGTACACTACAACCAGTAGAAACAGCCAACTTAGCCTCTTTGGGGGTCAATAATTCAATAAGTCTAGTTAATTCCCCCTTGAGAACTGCAACTTATTCCTTAAGCTTTTGAAACTCCATTTCTGACCCAGCAGTGTTACCTGTTGGTGCATCAAAGTTATTCAAGGAGTCCATGTTGGCTAATACAACCAAAAAAGATGACAAAATCCAAATAACTGGTGCAGTGCGAATAACAGAAGACCAAGAACCAAATGGAAAACACACCAAACAAGCCTGTACATGAACTCCTTTTATTGCAGTAAAAATACAAGATTAAGTGCCTTTGTCTTTCACATAGAAGACTTCATCAGAATAAAGCACACTGATTCAAGAACCATTTTTATATCAGTACATGTTACATAACAGATAAAATTGAGCCAATGATATTGTCAAAAAAGGCACATGTAAAATGGTCACATGAGCAATATTAAATACACAGGATGTTAATATTCAAGCCAACTTAGCTTTTTACAAATAAAACACTGTTATATATTAAATATCTTCAACATCTGGTTAAAAATGCAGGCAGAGTAATGCATGTAAACATGTTAAAATACTTTAAAAAGTTTCATAGATTTTTCTTTCAGGACTGGAAGTAGTGTCAAGGAGTCATTTATACCTGGTGGAAAATTAGCTGCTAGTCTGAGTTGCCAAACTAGCTCTTTTTTACTTAATAAATTCTTCCAGTCACCCCCCCCCCTCAAATCTATGTCCACAGTATCCAAAATACCAAATTTAAAACCTTTAAAATTAGAACAAGTGAGGGAATGCCTATATAATACACTTGTATCCTTCTTGTTTTTAACATCATATACATGCTCATAGATTTTACTTTTCAATGCCCTCTCAGTTTTCCCAACATCGAATCCATTGCACGTATCACATAAAGCAAGGTACACCACTCTGGTGGTAAAACAATTTCCTTTCTTGAATATAACCTCAGATTTAGAATTATTTGTCCAATTAGGGCTTCCTAAAGAGGTATGATAACTTCTTTTGATCTGAGTGGCATACTTTTAGATATTATTTGTGCTACATAGATGGATTTTGTAACTACTGCTGCAATATGGTGGTCAAAGGAGAGATAATTCTCATCCCAGGTTCTAAGACCCCCTGAGTACATTATCATTTTCAAGTGGGATACTGGCTATGATGTACAATGAGGGAAAGTTATTCACAAAATGTGACAATACTACACTTATTTTTTTAATTTTAGCCATTTTTTTCATACACAATTTGTTTCTGAGGATTAGTTCCTGTTGTAATTTGTAGGTATTGGAGCGAAATTTGACAATAATGCCCAGTTTGCAATTATCTTCAAATTTAGTTAACCAGAGATATTGATTCCCATCTGGAGATCAGAGAAGTAGATGCTAAAAAGAAGAGGTCCCAGTACTCAGCCCTGGGGCACACCGTAGTTACGTTCATACTTTCCAAGGTGGCACTTGTCACCTTAACTATGTGATTTCTATATTTCTGTCACCTGGCTATCCACATCATCATGTATGGATCAACTTTTAAGGTGCTTAAATTATTTATGATGCTAGCATGATATTGAATGCTTTAGCCAGACCCAGATAAGCTGTACAAACAGAATGGCTGCTGTCTACAAAAGGATCCTGTCTGTTATTAATGGTAAATACCAATGATAGGGCAAGAGAAACTCAAAACTGTAACTGAATCCAGTATAGGAAATGAAGATGAACTGAGAAAACTCTGATATAAAAAAAAAAATCAAGAAAATTCAAGAAAAGTATACACAGAAAATAAATTGCAGGAAGTGTTATGTTAGCGCAGAAATAGCTATTATAAAAACAGAAAAAGAAAGGAACTTGATTTAGGACCCTCAGAAAAAATGAGTACAGTATGTGAGTTAAGCAGGAGAATGCAGAGTTCTGAGTCTATTTCCACTAGGGCTACTTACCGAATGCAACTAATGGTGGCTGCTAAGCAGTAGGAGTCCAGTAAGACTGATGAGAAATATTGTTATAACATACTCTTAACAGATAGGGATCAACATAGGGAAAGAAAAGAAAGTAAGAGGGTGATATCCACTCCCACTAGGGGAGAGAGAAAGCAACATTTAATAAAATGAGAACATTCAAGATAGCTGATAGCACAAAAAGTAAAGAAAGTGATTTTTGTTTAGAGCTCCCTTTATAGGTGAAGCTACAGAAGAGGATGCACTGTGTTTTGAAGGAGGAAGCTATACCTTCCATCTTGAAACAAGTTACAGAAGACCATTTCTAGTTGAGCAGTGAGTGTCTGTGCTTGACATTCCTGACTGCTCTAGTTGCTATTCAAGGCATCTACCAGGAAAAGGCTACAACAAGCCTACAGACCTTTTCATCATCTGGGACAAGACTGTAGATTACCGAACAGGCTGTGGCCTGCTTCTCATCTTGGGAGTTGTGCTAATGTTTTGCTTCTGGTGAGAGAAGAAGCAAAGGAGCATTGTATCCCAGCAGAGTGAAGCTGTGGTGAGACCATCACTAGTAGCAGCCAGGCAGTAGCCATTCACACGACTCCCCTCTTTTCATCATTCTTGACACACTAATTCTTTGTTTTCAGTAAGTATTGCTTGATTTGTTTCTAACTTCAGAATATCTGCCTATTTCATCCTTAAATTTTCTGGGTCTATTTATTAGTTTCACCTCAAGTGTTCGGCAGTGTCCTGTGTAGACACAGACACCTTGAGTGACATTTTTCCTATAAATGCACGACTGAAATTTCACAAATACCTAGTTGCACACAGGACAACTAGTTTGCAGTGAGAAGCACTGGCCATAGAGTTGCAAATCAGATAGTTTTGACATTGCTTTATATTCTCACTCCAGTTGTCTAATCAATAAAAAAGGGTCTGTTGCCATGGATATGAACTTTACCATTATCTCCGTTACCAGCTTGGTGGATATGGGCATCCTGTGGCAATGTAGAAATTGACTCATCTTTACTGACAACCAGTTAATTCTCAAACAGACTGGTATGGTATGTGAGATATGTATTTACACAATGCTACTGGAGGCAAAGCTCTCACATAAAAATACTCCTAATGTTAATAAGGTTGTCAGTAGTACACACGCTGCACCCATCACATACAATTCAAAGCAGGCATATAGACCTACATATGATGAGGCACTTAAATGTAACCTTCCTAAATCCCAAATACATCCTAGATGAAGTACGCATAACAAATACCCTCAGCAGCCCTGAATGCACTCTTTCTGTTAGAACAGTATATATTAGTAATATGCATGCTTAGTGCATTCGAGGTTTAAAAGGGTTAATACATTTATTCTGGTCACACTGCATGAATCTGCACAGCTACTAGAGACATTCCAATCCTGTTTATGTCATGAAAATATGCGCAGCTATGATCTGCTTATGCTATGGAAATTAACAAGAAGCATTTGATTTCTGCTAATGTAATGAAAATAAGAAGTGTTTCATTTCTACTAGTGTCATGAGACTTAACAAAGAGTTATTGATTTTCTGCTTATGCCATGAGAAAGTACACAGCTGCTGAAGCTATTGATAATAAAAACAAAGGCTGCTTGAAAGTATAAACCGTAGTCAGCATTACTTGTACCTAAGCTAGAAATGTACCTTGAATCTAGGCAAAATGTAACACATATATTAGAACTGCACAATTGAAGAATAGAAAGTTTGTGGTGGGCTAAAAATAAGCCCCAAGGCCAGGTTGTTTTTCACAAATGTTTTTGTAAATTAACAATAATCCAGTCATGTCAGCAGGAAATCTAAGTAACATTTTCTATGTAACACATAGTGAGTTTTAAATCTGAACATGTCAGCAGGAAATCTAAGAAACATTTTCTGTAGAGTAATACAGAAAGCTATGTCTAACTACGTCAACAATAGAATAGTAACATTTCATAGAAGTGTATAAAAACAACATACTGCTCACTAGTAATTCAGACAACTCCTGTATCTGCATGCTTTGTCTCCATGCTGCAAGTAATAAAGGGTACCATACTTGAACCTTACGTGAATTGGTCTTTGAAGTTTTTTCCTTTGACAGATTGGTCCTTCAAGCCGGAACCCTCTCTTCACCTCGGATCAGACGGGCCAGGTGGTTGAAACCGTACGGGGAAGAAACCAAATCGGTTCTTCTTATTTGAAAAGCCCTCCGACTGAATTGTCGTACAAAAGAGTCCAGCCACTTTCTGATCTGCGACTGAAGGACGGGTCTCCGTGAATCAGGTGATCAATCATGTAGGCTCAGGTAAGGTGAATCTACTTTTTTCTGTTTTCTGTTTTAGATCAGGGACTAGATTTGTATTGTTTTTGTCAAGACTGTATTTTACAAGTCAGGGACAGAAAAGATTACTGTCTTGTCATAGATCAGGAGAAACAGAATAAGTGGGCAGTCATTCTGAAGAGACTATAGCAAAATCCGTGGTACCACATTAAAAATAAGAGAAGTTACGTAACGATCAAAAGGGTAGAACAAAATGGGTAATAATTGCACAAAAAGACCCCAAAATCTGCCGTTAACAGAAGATGCAAAATACATGCAGTCGCAGGGCGCCGACAATATTAAATATTATTCAAAATGGGTTAATAAATATGAATTTGATGGAAAATTAGAAAAATCCTCTCTTATCAAACTTGTCAAACAGCTCAAAACCGATTCCAAAGGTCGGGTAAAAAAGCAACGTAAATTAGGAATTCCTCAGGCACACAGGTGGATTGAGAAAGTAAACCGCAGGGAACAAAAGAACAACAATTCAAAAACAATGTTTTTAGATAAGGAGGACAATAACTCAGTAATAGCATCGGCCCCTCCACCTCCCTTACCAGAATATGAAGCAAGTGAACAGGTTAGTCCACCCCCACGATAAAACCATTTATTAGAGATCCCATCGGGACCAGGTCTCGAACAAGGGCAGGTAACTCAAATGAAGGCATTGAGTTATATCAAATGGTTAAAAATTCACGATCTATGAGTGAAGAAGAAATATGCCCACTTATAGAAGTACCTAATCCTCAGGCAGGACAAGATAATCAGGACCCAACTATTTTAGTGTATATACCTTGGACTCCGGAAAATATCCGGAAAGCCACTGAGCGAATTCCCCATCCAAAAGTTAATTTTAGAAAATTCTCAGAAGATTTACAAGGAATGAGGCTGAGTTATAACCTAAACAGAGAAGAGGTAGAAAAAGTAGTTAGACAAATTGTGGGGCCAGATTGGCATATGATTAGTGGCAACTGGAATCCCTGTGACGCTGCACACAGACCCCTCCCACATAGCAGTGCAGAATTAGACAACAGAGTAAAAGGTCTTACAGAACACATCTCTGAAAAATGAAAGCCTAGGGCAGACTGGACTTGCATTAATCAATGCATCCAACAAGAAGGTGAAACTATTGACCTGTACTATGCCAGATTATTAGAATGTTTTAATAACCACTGTGGAATGCAGGTTCCTGAAGACCAAACACAAGATTCCCCATATGAACAGCAGTTAAAGAATGCATTTTTGAAAGGCAGTATTGCACCCATAAGCAGTTTTATTACAAAACACATGGTAGACCATCGTACAAGCAGGTTACAGTCATTACTTGAATATGCTAGGCATGCCGAAAGGCATTTTAATAGCAAAAAGAAAAAGAAAGCTCAAGTATTTTCTGTAGAAGATGGAGCAGAAGTTTATGTAGTACAGTCTGGGAAAAAGGGCAAGAAAAATGCACAGGGAAACAAACAATCTGATCAACGATCAGAGGACTTTGAAGGGCAAAAGAAAAGGGGTGAATGTTTCAAATGCGGTAAAAAGGGACACCTGGCAAAGGATTGCAGGAAAAATAAGAAGGCAACCATCGAAGACAAGGAGGCTAAGGACTAACTATATGGTAGTCAGGAATCACTAGAAGGGGCTAGCGGAGAAAGGACAAATGAGAATGTGACAGAGGGAGTAGAGGATGTGACAGAAGAGATAGAGGAAGTGCAAGAAGTTAGTGACAGTGAAGAAAATGAAATATTAGCTCTAGCTTTATTGAGCTTGGAGCTCTATTTAGCAGACATGAAACCAGAAGTTACACTCTTGGTAGAAGGGAAGGAAGTGAAATTCTTGTGTGACTCAGAGGCATCACGAACCCTGATACAGCCCTCCAAACTTCCAGAAAACACAGAGTCATCTGATTACATGCTGGCAAAAGCAGCTAATGGACAGTATCGGGAGCCCCTCTCCCATAATATTGCAATAACTGATCCAGTTTCAGGATTGACTCAGAAAAGCAAAATTGTTGTTTCTGCAAAATGCCCAGTAAACCTCTTGGGCAGAGATCTCATGCAGTTATTTGGTATAGCAGTAGTCCCAACCATGCAGGGTATGGAAGCACAGCGACAAATTGATACCTTTGCAGTGCAATCGGAGGGTGAAATGTTTTATTGGTACAGCCAGGACTTGGTTACGACTTTTCCAGGGACTGTGACCAAAGAATAAATGAATGTAACCATCAGCAAGTTCCCCTCCCTTGACATTGATAAGCAACACTTGTTGCACTGTACCCTGTATTATTGTAACACACCAGGACCTGATAAGGAATATGAGCAAGAATTGTTTAAAAATCATGCAAACAGATTGATATTACGTAATCTGTACTGGGACACAGAAGGGAACAGTGTAGCCAGCTGTTCACTGCCCCAGGAGTTCTTTACACTTTATAAATCTAATCTATTACCACATGTTAGCTTAACCAAGAACAAAAACATAGAATGGGCAGACCTAGGAGAAAAAGTCACGAGATGGGAGAAACAGACAGAATTAGAACTGTCAGAACAGGGAATACAAATACAGAAGTTGAATTGGATAACTCAGACCCACCCAGCTTTACACTTGCAGTCTAGCAAGGACAGCTAATTAGCACTCCTATTAAAGGAGGAATAGAATGCCTTACAAAATATATCAGAAACTCTCTGGTCAACAGGAAAATCAGATGTAGGACTTATTCGTACAGCGGGACCAGTTACTATCATGCCAAAGTCAGCATTTAGACCACAGAAAAGACAGTATCCCTTAAGAAAAGATGCAGAGGCAGGGATAAAGCCTATTATAGCAGCCTTACTTAAAGGGGGGATACTAGTAGAATCTCCCGATTCACCATGTGACACACCCTTATTTCCTGTTAAAAAAGCAAATGGAGAATGGCGTATGGTCCAAGATTTATAAGCTGTAAATGACACAGTAATACCAAGGGCACCTACTGTGCCAGACCCACACACCCTGTTGAATTATTTAAAACCTCAACAGAAGTATTTTTCTGTGGTAGACATTAGTAATGCGTTCTTTTCGATACTGATACACCCTGACAGCCAGTATTGGTTTGCATTCACATTTCAGGGGAAAAGGTATACATATACGTGACTACCACAGGGATATTGTGAAAGTCCAACAATATTCTCACAAGAAATGACAAGCAACTTGGCGGGATTTACCCCACCAAGAGGCAGTCAGATTTTACTTTATGTTGATGACATCTTGCTGGCGGTCCCCACCCAGCAAGATTGTAAAGAAGATACCATAGCACTATTACCATTTTTAGCTGCTGAAGGACATAAGGTAAATAAAAATAAACTGCAGCTTTGGAAAAAACAAGTCAAATACCTGGGATATGTAATATCCAAGGAAGGTGGAACATTAGATGAGGACAGAAAAGTAGCAATTTTGCAAGCACCAAAACCCACTACCAAGAAGGAAATTATGTCCTTCCTGGGTACAACTAATTTTTGCTGAAGCTGGATTCCAAACTATGCCTTGGAATCTGCACCTCTGACTGATCTGATATATAGGAAGCCTATGGCAGCACAGGATTTGTTACAATGGACACCAGAGGCAGAATCTGCTTTCTGCAAACTGAAACAGTTAATAGCGTCCTCATTCGTTCTGGGATTACCAAACTACCATAAATGTTTTTTCCAAACTGTAGATTGTAAGCAAGGTTATATGATATCAGTGTTAACACAACAGCATGGGGACAAGCAACGCCCCATTGCTTACTATTCATCACAACTAGATCCAGTGGCACTGTCCTTACCCCACTGTGTACAAGCAGTAGTTGCAGCTGCAATGGCAGTACAGGCTTCGGCCTCAGTAGTCTTATTCCACCCTCTCACTTTGAGAGTGCCTCATGCAGTCGCGATTATTTTACTGCAAGAGAAGGTAGTATATCTTTCCCCTGCTAGGCATCTTTCCTGTATGACTATATTGTTGAGCCAACCTCATATGACAATTGAACGATGCATGACTTTGAACCCTTCTACCTTGCTCCCAACCTCTGCAGACGGCACACCACACCGCTGCCTGCAGGTAATTGAGCAAAAGACACTACCTAGAAAAGATCTCATGGATGTCCCCTTGGATGATGCCGAGGTGACATACTACGTGGATGGTTCGTGCAAAAGGGGTCCTGTAGGACAGAACCTAGTAGGATATGCAGTAGTTTCTGACACTGAGATTATAGAAGCAAAACCTTTACCACACAACTTATCTGCACAGGCAGCAGAATTGATTGCCTTGACACTGGCATGTACCTTAGCAAAGGGTAAATATGTAAACATTTTTACTGACAGCCAGTACGCTTTTTCTACTGTACATGTTTTTGCGCAACAGTGGAAAAACCGAGGAATGATAACATCTACTGGCAAACCTATAAATCATGCACAGTTTATTTTAGATCTTTTAGAATCTATTCAATTACCTCAAAAAGTATCTATTTGTAAATGCACAGCTCACACCAAGCAACAAGATAGGATTTCAAAGGGTAATGAAAGAGCTGATACAGCTGCAAAACAAGCAGCTTCTGAAGTATTTCTTTTAAATGAGGAACTACAACCCTCTGAGATTTTAGACTTAGAAATGTTAAAAACAATGCAGACACTCACTACACAAGCTGAAAAACAAAGATGGGTAAAATGAGGAGCAATTCTCTAAAAGGGGCTGTACATCTCTAAAGAAGGGAAAGTTAATAGCTGAGACAGGGAAGAACTGGATATATTGTTTGCCCCTGGCACTGTTGAGCATGAGAACTGTTCCGACTGCAAAAGGATTGACTCCTTTTGAAAAACTATTTGGAAGGGCTTATTATACACCCCAGTGGAAACTTATCATGTCCTCAGACCAGGAGGCTGATCTTACACTAGCTGAATATATGAGAAATTTGTTGAATTCTAAACATCTGTTGCAGTCAAATTCTGTTTCAGATAAAGAACAAACTGAAACATCGGAAGTGGCAGTGATCCCCGGGGACTGTGTGTGGGTGAAGAATATAAAGAAGAAAAACTGGTCATCACCAAGGTGGGAAGGTCCATACCAGGTGCTTCTTTCGACACCCACTGCAGTCAAAATAGCAGAGCGAGTTTCGTGGATCCACCTGATGCACTGCAAACTAGTTAAGAACTTTGAACTGGACAAAAAATCTTACCTCTCTATCGGGGCCCTCAGCACAAAGTCTGGCTACAAAGGGGGGTCAGATCAATAGGACTGATCCATCTCAACCCCTGTGAAGAAACCATCAGTGCTGAAGGTCCTATTAGGGCAGAGAGTAAGATCACATGTCAAAAGCAAAAATGATAGAATCCAGAAAAATCTAAATAAAACTACTCAGAAGAGTTGGAGAAAACAGGAATGCAGAACAACCGTTTCCTCAGAAGTATTGCATAATCATCCTGTTGACTGTACTAGTGACAATAATCTTTTTGTTGTGGCCATTCCTTTTCCCAGTCACACAAACTGAACTGAATAAATGTGGAGAGCTGCACGTAGAGTGGCACCCAAACTTCAGCACTTACCAGGCAATCAAATATGTGTATGCTGAGACCTTCAATGTTTCAAATTGCTGGATTTGCACAGCTTTGCCAACAGCATACGGGGGGGGGTTATTGTTAACTTCAGTCCTCCTAGGAGCCAACAAGACCTGGGAAAATTTAGTCTATGATACATCAGATGTTACATCACAAGATAAAATAGCATTGCACTTGTCGGTTCGACAGAAGGGGACTGTGTGTTTTTATAAAAATTATACAGTTCAGGTGGGTTGGAGCAATTGCAATGTGACTGTTCCCTATAGATGCTACAATAAAACTGATAACACAGGTTCCTATTGTGACACAAGCTATGATTCATTTTTTGAACTAATGCATAGGACAACTGATGAAGTAACACATAATGCTGACCTTTATAAACAACTGATTATAGTTGACAAAAAAATGTTTCATCCAGAGCCAGGATATAGTAAAGTTACTACCAAAGTAGAAGACTGTTATTTTGTATGTGGTAGGAAAGCATACAAGTGGTTACCTGAGAATTGGTCCAGCAGTTGTTATTTGGGGTACCTGGTTCCGGCCATACGACACACAGCAGTTTTGCCTCAGGGGAAAATTCGGAATGTTCAACGAGAAATCAAGAAGCCTGTCAATCCAGTGGGGCAAATCAATGCAGGCTGGAAAAACCATCATGCTGTGGGCCTAGGGAAAAATGGACTGTTGCATATGGACTTGGGTGATACCATCATCTCGTGGGCAGGTGTACTGCCAGCATATGGAGCAACGAAATCAATCTGGGAACTGAGAAAACTGTCTAAACTTCTCGAAATAATGAGCAATGCAACCTTTTCCACTCTAGAATTGGTGACTGATGAACTGACTGCCATGAGAACTGTAGTGCTTCAAAACCGCATGGCTCTCGACTTCACCCTAGCGGCGAGAGGTACTTGCGCTTTAATCCAGGAGGAGTGCTGTTCGTATATTCCTGTCCACAAACATGAGATACACAATCACCTTCAGGTAATTCAGCAAGTGTCGGCCATGACCAAGCCAGGATCAAATCCATTGATGGACTTTTTCCAGAGACTGTTTGGAGGGTGGGGCAGTATCCTGATGAACATCCTGATTGCATTCTGTGTAGGAATGATCCTACTGGTGGTATGTGTTTGCTGCTGCATCCCCTGCATGAAAACAGTGATTAAAGACTTTATAGACATGTCAGTTTCAGAAACCTTATACCAAGGTGCTGAACTTGAAGAATTGTTGAAAAATTGAAAATGCTTTCATAAGTTTAAACTGAATGACTCTCTTAACTGCAAGTCCTGAGTGGGAAGAGGTTAGGATAAGCAAAAAAAAACTGTTTATGCTTATTTTGAAAGTAGAATAAAAGTATTAAAAGGGGGGAAATGTTAGAAAAATATGTATTAGTAATATGCATGCTTAGTGCATTTGTGGTTTAAAAGGGGTACTACATTTATTCTGTTCACACTGCATGAATCTGCACAGCTACTAGAGACATTCCAATCCTGTTTATGTCATGAAAATATGCACAGCTATGATCTGCTTATGCCATGGAAATTAACAAGAAGCATTTGATTTCTGCTAATATCATGAAAATAATAAGAAGTGTTTCATTTCTACTAGTGTCATGAGACCTAAAGAGTTATTGATTTTCTGCTTATGCCATGAGAAAGTACACAGCTGCTGAAGCTATTGATAATTACTTGTACCTAAGCTAGAAATGTACCTTGAATCTAGGCAAAATGTAACACATATATTAGAACTGCACAATTGAAGAATAGAAAGTTTGTGGTGGGCTAAAAATAAGCCCCAAGGCCAGGTTGTTTTTCTCAAATGTTTTTGTAAATCAACAATAATCCAGTCATGTCAGCAGGAAATCTAAGTAACATTTTCTATGTAACACATAGTGAGTTTTAAATCTAAACATGTCAGCAGGAAATCTAAGTAATATTTTCTGTAGAGTAATACAGAAAGCTGTGTCTAACTACGTCAACAATAGAATAGTAACATTTCATAGAATTGTATAAAAACAGCATACTGCTCACTAGTAATTCAGACAAATCCTGTATCTGCATGCTTTGTCTCCTTGCTGCAAGTAATAAAGGGTGCCATACTTGAACCTTACGTGAATTGGTCTTTGAAGTGTTTTCCTTTGACAATTTCAAAACAACACCCATGTCAACACATACAGCCACATCTCATGGAGCCTCAACTTCTAAGCCCATAAGGCAAGCTACCACACAATCCAACATTCTGATTATTGGCGACTCCATTGTGAGACATACTGATGTACCTCTCACCAGGCTGAGTAAGGAGAAAAAAATGGTCAGTTGCTTATCAGGGGCTAGGATCTGACACATTAAGCATGCACTCAGGTCATTGGACTACAAGTACCAGCATGACTCAGTCATAGTCCATATGGGTGTGAATGACCTGAGACATACCTCCCTTGACCATATGAAGACAGATATCATGGAGCTCTTGGAATATCTGTCCCAGGCTGGTATGTGCCTATCACTGAGTAGCATTTTACCTTCTCCAAGGATGATGCCACAATATGAACAGAAGATGACTGACTTTAAGAATTGGCTTAGTTTCTGGTGTCATTCTAAGGGGGTGCAATATTTGTCAGCATGGAAGAGATGGTCAACAGACCATGCTGCTTTTCCAGGGATGGTCTGCACCTTTCCCCTCTAGGCTTTTGAATATTATATAAAACATTGTCTTCCCCATAGTACCTTTTTAAGTAATGCCAAACTGAAAGTAATTCTTACATAGCAAATCTAAACCAAAAAAATGTAAAGGTATTACTGCTCAACACTAGGAGTCTAAACAAAAAAACTCCACTGCCAAGAAGCTCTCTTCACTCCAGAGAATGCTGATGTCTGTGCAGTCACTGAGATGTGGTTTAAAGCAGTGGAGAGCACACTGACAGTGCAAGGTTATAATGCCTTCCACACATTTAGACTGGCTACTACACAGACAGGGACTAAATATGGAGGCATCTCAATTTACATCAAAACTGGTCAAACAGGACAATGCCCTTGAGCTGCTCCATGTTCAAATCACCATAGGCAAAATCCGATGCCACTTCCTTGCAAGCTATAGGTCACCTTCTATGACCCAGGAAACCCATACCATGTATTTAAACTTATTGGAAACACTCACCATCCAACCCAATACCACATTCATGGGTGGCTTTAATTACCTCACTTTTAATTGGGAATCCTATATGACAGTAAATGTACAGGCACAGAGATTCCTGGATTTTGTAAACACAAACTCCCTGCACCAGATTGTCAATACACCAACCAGGGGTGCAACCATACTGGATCTGATCCTCACTAATATGGGAGAGTGCCGCACACCCCCTAGTCTAATGTCTTCCCTGGTAAGGATAGACCACAAAATGTTCTCCTTTGAAGTAAAAATAAAGCCTGGAACCCAAGCTAACCCTGAAATATTCAGGAACTACACTAAGGCTAACTTCATGCCATTAAGTGATAACCTGTCATATTTTCATGCCCCCATAAACCCTGAGAACATTGCTGTCTATGCAGAACTGTTCACAGAAACCATATATAAGCATGTTAATAGCTGCACAGAGGGAGCTGTACCCTCCAGGAAGAAGTACAGAACTAACTCAAAAAACAAGCCACCCTGATGGAATCACAAACTCAATAGGCTTTATAACAGAAGGAAGAAAATCATGGCAAAAATTAGGAAGAGCAGCACCCAGCAGGATAAAATCACTCTCATCATAGGTTCATAGGTTCATAGGTTGGTACTAGGCTATTGGCCCTAGGGCCTATACAAGCCTAGCCATAACAATTCCCTGGATATTTCTTCCCACACTATTTAATTCCCTGGACCCCTGTCTAGCAGGGTGACTGACATGATCCCCCGGGGTGAATTTCCTTTCTCCCATCCAGTCATCAAGGTTCCTTTTGAAGAGGGCCAAAGAGGCACTCTGCTTGACATGTATGGGCAGTCTATTTCAGAGTCTGGGGAGTCTCTGGGTCAGGAACCTGTCCCTCCAGCATGTTTTGTTTATTGTGATGACAAGATTTAGATCCCTGGAGCATGTGGCTCTGAGGGATTGGGATTTCTTTAAGTGTAGCTTATCCAACAGCTCTGGGTTTGACATGGCCTTGTATTTTAAGCAGAGATTACCTCGGAGTAGACGATATGTGACAGAGTATAGCTGGAGTGTTTTAAGGTGGTCAGCATAGGGCATCTGCTTTAGGCCTGTGATTCTTTTAGTGAGGTATTTCTGCGGTCTTTCCAGTTGTTGCAGATGTCTTGAGAGGTACATACCAAATGGGGCATTGTATTCTATAATGAGTCTAATGAGGGATGAGTACAGTGGGACAATGACCTCCTTTTTTCTGGATGAAAAGCCCTTAGTGAGGACGTGTGCCACATAGAAGGATTTCCTGACTGTTGTAGCGACGTGGTTACTGAAGGTGAGACAACTGTCCACCTGTGTCCCTAATCCTCTTATCACACTTTCGATGTTTAGTGTAATGCCACCTATGTGATAATTCATGGATACATGTTTTTTCCCAAAGGGGATAACTATACATTTCTTGGCATTGAGCTTGTGCCCATGGCTCTGGCACCAAGCATTTGTTTCTGTAAGGCCCTTTTGTAGAATATCCACATCATTTGGGGATTTAATAATGGCTCCCAGTTTGCAGTCATCTGTGAACTTTGTTAGCCAGAGTACCTTAGTGTTGGCCTGTACTTCAGAGAAGTAGATGCCAAACAAGAGAGGTCCCAGGACTGAACCCTGAGGTACTCCACTTGTCACTTGTCTGGAGCTGGATTTGGAGTCAGCTACTTTTACAGTGTGGGTTCTGTCAGTAAGCCAGTTGGCAACCCATCAAGTGATGTAGGGATTAATGCCCAACTTAATAAGTTTATCTATGATTCCAGAGTGGGGGATGGTGTCAAAGGCCTTGGTGAGGTCCACATAGGCTGTGTGGACTGCCTTACCCTCATCCACGGCTCTGGAGACTGATTCGAAGAAGTCATTAAGGTTCAGGAGACAACATCGGCCCTTCATGAACCCAAACTGGGTGGGGGTCCAGTGTTTTAAGGCTGCTAATGTCTTTGTTAATAAGTTCCATGATAATATGTTCCATGGCCTTGCAGATCAGGCTCGTCAGACTGATGGGGCGGTAGTTCCCGGGATCCAAGGTGGATCCCCCTTTGTGGAGTGGGATAACTGTAGCTGTGCACCACTCAGTGAGCATGAAGCTTGAGGTGAGGGTATGATTAAACATGACAGTTAGGTGAGGTGCCAGTTCATTTTGTAGTTCATGTAGTACACAGCCCGGGATGTCATCTGGTCCCATGGATGCTGTATTTTTAGCTTTGGAGAGTGCGTTTTTTTACCTGTGTGGCCGTTATTACCAGAATTTGGCAATCTTCCAGTATTGAGATGGGCCATTTAGGGGGTGAGAGAGGGGTGAAGTTGGCACTGAATCGATCTGCCAGGATATTGGCAATATCCCTGGGATCAGTATATTTAATGCCATTTTGCTGTAGCTCAGAGCAGATCTGAGCATTGCCATTTAGATTCTTGACATAGTTATAGAATGCCTTGTGGTTGTCTTTGGAATCTTTGGCAATTTTATTTTCATAACTAGCTTTGGAGGATTTTTTGAAGGATCTCACCTACTTACTGAGGCTGGTAAGGGAGTTTTTTGCATCCTGGGATTTTTTTCTTTTCTGCAACAGTTTTTTTTCCTTTTGTTGTAAAGTTTGTTTATGGCAGGAAACCACCAGACTGGCTTCTTTTTTTTGGAGGAGAGCATCTTGGTTCTATTTGGGATGGCACAATTCATGGATGAGTGGATGTGCTCATACAGTGCCTTAGTGTAGGACTCAGCAGTCGAACTTTCAGTTCCCGTCTGCATGGGTGTCATGAAGTTTGTAACTTCTGACTTGAGTAGCATAAAGTTAGCCTTGGAGAAGTTTTTTATGGAGGTTTCCTTACTGGGGGGTGGGGGTGGGATGTGGATGTTAAGGGAGATTAGCTTATGGTCTGACCTAAAACAAACAAAAATCTCCAAACCGATGAAAAATAACGAAACAGTTCCGCTTAGGCAACAAGGCTTGCCGCTCTTTATTTAAACTTTAAACGTTAATCTATATCCAACATTTTTTGTTTAAATCAATGTTTAAACTTCTTCAGAAACTGGCAAATATCCATATAATGTTAAACTCTTACTTATATAGGAAGCAGTTAAAAATGCCCGCCAAAATTCTTAAAGTGAAACCTCTTCTTTAAAACTCTGATTACGGATTATATATAAAACATGCTCAAAAGATATCATATTTAGATTCTTTTAATATTCAATTAAAATATGTATTTAAAATATTTGATATTTAATATTTGATATTATAATATTTAATATTTAATTAATTAACATTTCCCTGGGTTTGTTAAATATTATTTAAACTTTATTTAAACTTTTTAATGTATGTCTCAATCTATTGTCTAAATTTATAATGTTGAACAATGAAAATAAAAATAAAAATGATCAAAAATAATCAAAAAATAAAAATAATACAAAAATAAATTCAAAAACTTTTCTGCATTTTTGATATGCATTTTTTACTAGTTAATGAAAATAAAAATAAAAATTTGAAATATCTTAAAAATCCATTTTCTAATAATAGTTGTTCTAATGATGGTAGTTCTAATAATGGTGATAGTAATCAGACATTAGTAATGTGCAGCGACTTAGAACCTGATCATTTATTGCTTAACTTTCAAAAAAAATTCATTCATTACTGAAATTAAGCAATTTTTTATATATAACCTCAAATGCTCACTCATCCAATATGATGATTAGATTGAATATAAATCAATATTAATTTAAGCAATTGTTTCCTGTATATGATTGCACATGAATCTAAACAAAACACTTGAACATCCAAACCAACTAAATATAAATATTTGTTTACATTTTTAATTTAAATTACTTTTTGCTATTATTAAAATTTGTCTTAAATTTAGTTAAATAATACTGAATTAATTTACCATAAAACTGTCGACTTTGTAATATTCTTTGTAAAAATGTTATGAGTATTGTTGTATGAAAATTACTATGTTTCTAAGCTTCTCAATTTTAAAAGGCTCATTATTGAGCATTTTTTATTTAAACCTGGATAGGTGAATGCGTTTAGTTTAATTTGCCATAAAAGTTCACTTTTCTCTAATAATATATTAAATGGACCACCTCTCATTTCTTGTTTAAGTTGATAAATAACCTTAATACAAAATTTATGATGGGGGTATTCGATCACATGTCTTACTAGAGCATTATCTTCCTTTTGTAGGTTAATGCTTCTCAAATGCTCGTACACTCTATCCCTTAACCTCCGCTCTGTTTTTCCAATATTGAATCAAGGGCAACATTGGCAGGAGGCTAAGTACATCACTCCTTTGGAATTACAATTAAATTTCCCTTTTATGTAAACTTTATATCCATTAATAGTTGCTGATATTCCTGAAGACATATGCACGCAATAAGGGCAATTTCCACATTGACCCATTCCTCTGTTCATTATTGGTGTTTTGTTGTTTTGATGCTTTTGCAAGATTTTTTTAAGATTAAAGCCCTTCTTGCATATAATTTTAGGCACAGTGCCTAACTTACAAGTTAGTATATAATCATCGTTAAGAATGTTCCAATTTTTCAATATGATCTCCTTAATAATATTGAAGTCCATAGAAAATCTTAATATAAATGCTAAATTATAGCTTTCCTTATTTGATTCTCCTCTTGCAATTGTTTGCCCATATTGCGTATTTTGGCTTCCTTCTCTTGAGATAGCATTACATTTCTGCTTTAATATGGGAGTGAAGTAACCCTCTTGTCTTTTTGTTTTAACTTCTTCTAATATAGGATCCAAAAAAGCTAGAGGGATATTTCCTATTAATAAACATTTGCTTTAATAATGAACATTCTTGATCAAATTCTAAGTCAGTTGTAATCATCCGTGCTGTTTTGACGAGCTGTCCTTTTACCACCAATTTTTTCTGGTGTATTGGATGTTCACTGGAGAAGTGCAAAAATTTATTAGAATAGGTTGGTTTCCTAAAAATATTCGCTTCATAGCATTGTTTAGATCTATTCTTACTCAACTTGACATCTAAGTAAGCAATGGATTCTACATTGAAAATATGGGTAAATCATAAAAAATTCGTATTCTCATTAAATAGATTTATAATGTCTGTTGCCTGTTCTTCATCTCCTTGAAATATTATTAAGATATCATCTATGAAACTAGCATAAAAGATTATTTTGTCCTTCAATACAATGTTGTTAAAGATAAAATTCTTCTCCCAATGGGACATTACTAGATTTGCAAAACTTGATCCACATGGGAATCCCATCGCAATTCCTTTCCTTTGTTTATAGAATTGCTTGTCAAATAAGATGAAGTTATAGGACAAAATTATATCCAACAATTCTCCATTGAGACTTATTTCCTCTGATCCTACATTTTTATTAAGCATGTTTTCTAATACCCATTCAATGCCTTCTTGATGGGGGATACTAGTATAGAGTTCCTTCACATCTATTGAGATAAAATTATTTTCTTGCTGATATTTCAAATTGTTGATTTTCTCCAAAAAAGTCCATGAATCCTTTATTATCCATTCATCCTTAACTACAAATTTCTTAAGTATCACATCCACATACTTGGCACACTTCACTCCCATATTAAAGTAGAAATGTAATGCTATCTCAAGAGAAGAAAGCCAAAATACGCAATATGGGCAAACAATTGCAAGAGGAGAATCAAATAAGGAAAGCTATAATTTAGCATTTATATTAAGATTTTCTATGGACTTCAATAGTATTAAGGAGATCATATTGAAAAATTGGAACATTCTTAACGATGATTATATACTAACTTGTAAGTTAGGTACTGTGCCTAAAATTATATGCAAGAAGGGCTTTAATCTTAAAAATATCGTGCAAAAGCATCAAAGCAACAAAACACCAATAATGAACAGAGGAATGGGTCAATGTGGAAATTGCTCTTATTGCGTGCATATGTCTTCAGGAATATCAGCAACTATTAATGGATATAAAGTTTACATAAAAGGGAAATTTAATTGTAATTCCAAAGGAGTGGTGTACTTAGCCTCCTGCCAATGTTGCCCTTGCTTCTATATTGGAAAAACAGAGCGGAGGTTAAGGGATAGAGTGTATGAGCATTTGAGGAGCATTAACCTACAAAAGGAAGATAATGCTCTAGCAAGACATGTGATGGAATACCCCCATCATATATTTTGTTTTAAGGTTATTTAGCAACTTAAACAAGAAATGAGATGTGGTCCATTTAATATATTATTAGAGAAAAGTGAACTTTTATGGCAAATTAAACTAAATGTGTTCACCTATCCAGGTTTAAATGAAAAATGCTCAATAATGAGCCTTTTAAAATTGAGAAGCTTAGAAAGATAAGTCATTTTCATACAACAATAATACTCATAACATTTTTACAAAGAATATTATAAAGTCGACAGTTTTATGGTAAATTAATTCAATATTATTTAACTAAATTTAAGACAAATTTTAATAATAGCAAAAAGTAATTTAAATTAAAAATGTAAACAAATATTTATATTTAGTTGGTTTGGATGTTCAAGTGTTTTGTTTAGATTCATGTACAATCATATACAGGAAACAATTGCTTAAATTAATATTGATTTATATTCAATCTAATCATCATATTGGATGAGTGAGCATTTGAGGTTATATATAAAAAAATTGCTTAATTTCAGTAATGAATGAATTTTTTTTGAAAGTTAAGCAATAAGCGATCAGGTTCTAAGTCGCTGCACATTACTAATGTCTGATTACTATCACCATTATTAGAACTACCATCATTAGAACAACTATTATTAGAAAATGGATTTTTAAGATATTTCAATTTTTTATTTTTATTTTCATTAACTAGTAAAAAATGCATATCAAAAATGCAGGAAAGTTTTTGAATTTATTTTTGTATTATTTTTGCTTTTTGATTATTTTTGATCATTTTTATTTTCATTGTTCAACGTTATAAACGTGGACAATAGATTGAGACATACATTAAAACGTTTAAATAAAGTTTAAATAATATTTAACAAACCCAGGGAAATGTTAATTAATTAAATATTAAATATTATAATATCAAATATTAAATATCAAATATTTTAAATACATATTTTAATTGAATATTAAAAGAATCTAAATATGATATATTTTGAGCATGTTTTATATATAATCCGTAATCAGAATTTTAAAGTAGAGGTTTCACTTTAAGAATTTTGGCGGGCATTTTTAACTGCTTCCTATATAAGTAAGAGTTTAACATTATATGGATATTTGCCAGTTTCTGAAGAAGTTTAAACATTGATTTAAATGAAAAACATTGGTTATGGTCTGACCTGACCAACGAGGGGGTGACCATAGGTGTGGAGCATCGATTTCCTATGTTGGTAATGACCAGGTCTAGGATATTAGAGCCCCTGTTGATGGGCCTATGGATTAGTTGATCCAAGGCATTGGAATTTATGAATTCCAAGAACTGTTGGGCAAAGGTGTTGGTAAACAAGAAGTTTTCCCAGTTAATGGCAGGGTAGTTGAAATCACCCAGTATTAGGGTGTTTGGTTGTATATTAATATTTTCCAGAATGTTTAGAAAGGTATAGTGAGAATCTTGGGGCATGGTGGGGGATCTGTAGCAAGCTACAATTTGGATTGCAGTCTTACCTAGTGTTAGTTGCACCTAGAGAATTTCAGATGCATTGTGTTGGGCAATTAACCTGGTGGTGTGAATATCCTTGGTGAAAATGGACACTACTCCACCTTTAGTGTTTCGATCCTGGTTTGGTAGCCAAAAAATGTGGTAAGAGTTGTAGCCTGGTATTGCAGGGGTGCTTTCTGGAGCCTTGAACCAGGTCTCAGTTACTGCACAGATATCGATGTTCTCCATTTTTAGGAGTGCCTTGAGAGAGTGCATTTTGAGGTTTAGACTTCTAACATTGAGTAGCATTACCTTCAGATTACCTTCAGATCAAACTAAACAAACAACACAGAGGTCAAATAAAGTCTACCAAAGCCACATTTGAGGTAACTTTGGCCTCCCAGGCCAAGGACAATCAGAAGGCATTCTTTACCTATGTCCACAACCTCAAAGGCAATACACAATTGTGTGCAGAGCTCATTGTAAATGGAGCCACCTATAATGAGCCAGAAGATACAGCAAATCTACTGGCTGATAAATTTAGCTCCAACTTTACCCATCTCTCCCCCCAACCTTCCCTCAGGAAATTCCATCAAATGTAACTCCCCCTGATATCACTAGGGAACAGGTCCTTAACGCTCTCTCTAAGGCCAAGAACACTGCATCAATGGGCCCAGACAGTATCCCATAATGCCTTCTAAATAGTATGAAACATGACCTATCAGGCCCTCTGGAATTGCTGTTTAACTGTAGCCCCCAAACAGGCTTTGTTCCTCATGAATGGAGAACAGAAACAGTCATCCCTCTGCACAAAGGTGGGCCATCTACAAACCCATAAGTTTCACTAGTCTCATATGCAAAGCCATGGAAAGAATTATCATGAAAATGATCAATATTGATTTATTCAATGACCCCCCCCCCATTAATATTCAAAAATGTGTACGCTGATTGGTCAGCGTGCACATTGTAAATCAGAGTTATATTAATGGAAAAAGGTCCGGTCGCCTGGACTTTTTCCATTACTATAACTCTTTTTTTACAGCAACGGAGAATGCAAGATCTCCATTGCTTGACACTGTCTCGCTATATTACACGAGTTTAACATAGCGAGACAGCTTTAAAAAAGCAACGGAGATTCTCCGTTGTTTTTTTTAAGTTGTCTCACTATGTTAAACGAGTTTAACATAGCGAGACAGTTTGTAAAACGCAACGGAGATCTTGCTTTCTCCATTGCTTTTTTCAAAACTGTCTCGCTAATGGACAGAGGCAACCTGTAAATGGTTCAGCTCCTTTGTCAGAGTTTGTCAGAAATTTGGGCTGCATGGCTAGGCTAAAAGAACTCTCATGGTCATTAGCCTAGTAAACACCTATGAACCTATAATAATAACAACTTAGGGATGAAATCTTTTATTTTTGTACATATTCTAGAACCTTGGCAGATGCATTCTACATGTAAAACCAGAAGTACAAGACTGCAAATATATATATATATATATATATATATATATATATATATATATATATATATATATATATATATATATATATATATATACATATATATATATCCTGATCAATCAACACATAATTAAAACCAATTAAAAATGAAATAGCTAAATGCCATTTATTTCAACAACTATTTCCAGCTAATCATTATTCAAGCCTCTAAGGTAATTATTCAGTTCCCACAGTATTAAAAAGAAATGGGATGCTAAAACTGACCCCTGTTTCATTGATGAGCTTCTGCACTACCAAAAAATTCCTATAATTGGGGGCATAGTCTGCAAGATATGTTACTCCATATTTTTACAAAGACCTAAACTGAATTTTTTACAGGAAAAATGTAAGCACAAGACCACAGGGGTACTTATTGGAGTCAGAGTATATATATGTAGATACACAGACAGATAGTAGATAGCTAGATAGACAGATAGATAGATAGTTTATTTATTTATTTGCTTTTGTTTCCTAGGATAGTCCACTGGGCCAACAGAATCCATTTTCAGTGGAAGCCCAGGGACAAAAGCTCCACGATACAAAAGATAACAATTTAAAGTTACAAAGAAGTCAAATATTATAGTGAGTTTATAAATACATTACAATCAATAACAAAGGAGTAGAAAGTGCACATTTTAAAAGTTGACAATTTTCATAAAGTTACAATTTTGTACAATCAGTATGAGCTGTTTCATGGCATATTTGTTATTATGAGTTCTAAATACAGTGGTGGTGTTAAATACAGGTGACTAGGGGGACAGGATGAGGGGTGGAGATATTATGAAGGCTTAGTGCAAGTACATTTCCAGCATGAAGAAAGGTGAGAATGGAGGGACATTTTAAAATGAGAAGGGTTTTGAACTATCTATTGGTTAGTGGCAAGGCATTCCAATTCTTAACTATTGAGTGAGAGTAAAGCAGCTTTGCCGGGAGGAAGATTAGGTTTATGGACCTGTAGTAGTTTCTGATCCCCTGATCTAAGGGTCCTGTTTGGATGGTAGTGGTTGAATGTTGAACTTAAGACAGGACAGTCTTCGGGTCTGAAGAGTATTTTATGAGCTGTGTTTAGTTGCAGATAGGAGAGGTAGTTTGGTAGTTGTAGCCAATTTATTGAATGAAGAGCAGAGCAGTGATGGGTGGAGAATTTGGAGTTAGCTGCGAATTTGGCTATTTTGTTGTAGCAAGACTCAAGTTTGAGTTTGGAGGAGTTTTGTAAATTAGTAAGTAGAGGGGCACCGTAGAGGAGAGAAGGTAGAAGGTATGATGTAGCTTGAGTTATTCTTGTGGATGGACTTAGGAAGTGATTCTGCATATAGAGGGTACCTAGTTTAAAGTGTGTTTCTAGATATCTTGTTGTATATGATGGTCAAATTTCATATGTTCATCAATAGTGACTCAGAGACATTTTGTATGGGTAATGACCTCTATTAGTGATTTATCAAGAGAGAAGATGGAGAACTCTGATTTGTTTAAGGGGGTTGATTTTTTAAGAGCAAAGAGTAGGACTTTAGATTTTTTTGGATTTAGGGCAAAGTGGTTGTTGTGCGTCTAAGTTTCAGTTGAGGAGAATTATGGTACCTTAAGATAGGGTTGAGTTGAAGTTGCTTATAAATATACTAAATAGGATTGATCCAAGTATGGAACCTTGGGGGACACCGATGGAGGTGTTAAGGAAAGGAGAGATGGCATTTTGCCATCTAACAGCCTGATGTCTTTGATTTAAGTAACTGGAGAACCACAAAAAAAAAAAAAAAACACACCGGCTACTGAAGAAAGTAAAGATAACCAAAAACTTGGCATCAAACAATTTTATTCTGCTTTCATCAACAGACATCCTTAGAATAATCCATCAACATTCCCCATCAGTCTTATACATACACAATGAAACAGTTACACAATTAAATAATTAACCTTCCTAAAAATGTTAAAACCACAATTCTCCTTTAGCCTAAGATACAACTTAAACTTTTAATCTATTTCCTTTTAAAAACATTTTATATTTATATTTTCATTCAGTCCTGGATGTTGATTAGCACATAATCTAATTTGTCATTTTACTTCTAAAGTATCTAGTTTATTTTTATAATTGCCTCCCCTTAAATCATAAATCTTGTGGCAAATACTCTAAAACAGAAAACAAAAACTTCTTATAACTAGTAGCAATAAATGAATGTTTATATAAAGCATTGTTGGAGTCTTTGGTCTTCATACTATATAAGTGCTCTTTAATACACTTGTCCAGAGCATGTGTAGTCATACCTACATAAAACTGAGACCCCAGAATATAAAGCTATGTAAACTATCTTACTTTACTTTCTCCAGTGTCCAGTGTGTTTTTTTTTTTTTTTTTTTTTTTTTTTTTGTGGGTTTGGACTGTCTCTCCACCTTTGTGCTTTCTGGTTAAGTAACTGTAGAACCAATTTAGAGTTGAGGGGACAGACCAAGGTTAGAGAGATAGGAAAGTCTTGAAGGTACACCACCATGAGCTTGCACTGTGTCAACAGCGGTAACACACTCTTTATTTGAAGAAAAACAATAAAAATGTTAAAAACACAAAATTTTCAGCTGAGATAAGCGCTTTTGGCTTCTTAAGCCTTCTTCAGATCCACTTTGGGACACCTTTGGCAGTTGGGGTCAATTGATTTTGTTGTAAGGTTAGAGAGCTGGGAGAGGAGAAGACAGTGAGAGATGGTATCAAAGGTCTTGGAAAGCTCAAGGCATAGGGCTGAGACTATTTTGCCAGAGTTGTGGGCTCTATTTACTGTATCCATAAATGAGAGAAGGGCGGTTGTGGTACTATGGCCAGGTCTGAAGCCGTGCTGTGTTGGAGACAGTAAATGGTTGTCCAGAAGGTAGCTGAGAAGTTGTGAACTGAGACTGGGGAGAGAATGGCTATGGGTCAAAAGTTAGTGATGTCTGAATTATTGCCACCTTTGTGGAGAGGGAGGATGAAGGCCTTTTTCCAGGTAATGGGAACACAAGAATCTAGAATGGATCTGTTTATAAGTATGTTGATAGGGTATGAGATACTGTCAGCAGCTATTTAAGGTATTCAGAGGGAAGATTGTCAGGGGCATTAAAGCAAGCTTTTAATTTTAGTCATTTTATGGTTGATGTCAGAGTGGGCTTTACGGAAAAGGAAAAATGGGGGTGATAAAAGGTTATGTGTGCTTACATCACTGAAAAACTACACTGACACTTAAATGGTCAAAACTAAATCAGTTTAACTACCATATAGCAGCAGTAGTCAGAAAATCCAAGCCAATATATGTGCTAAGCGCAAATTTTGGTGCATGCAAAAATAAATTACAAAAAAGAAAAAAAAAGCATTTTTTTTTTTTTTTTTTGCAGGGAGTCAAGGCCCACCCCAGCACTCCACACCCCTTGCTAATTATAGTTACCAGTTCTGAGATCACAAAAGTGCTGGGAAATGGCAAAATCCCACTCCCCACTGTATAGTGACCCCATACACAAAGCAGATGGCATTCTGTGATGAACCAACAACTCGATAAAAAAACTTCCAAAGAAAAAGTCTGATCTAATGAACATAAGATCAAACTCATTGCACTCATATTAGTTTTATTAATAAAATTTTTAAAGATAAATTCTATAATTTTTCAGGTTAATGTATCAGTTTTCAGGTGAATGTTATTTTTAGCTATAATACCACTGGTGTAATGCATGCTTTAATATGCCCCTACAAAATGATTTGCATTGGACAGACAAGTAGGAAATTTAAGGCCTGACTACAGGGGCACATCAGAGATATCAAGAAATAGAAAGGTGAAAGCACATTGACATCTCATTTGATAAGTCACATATGTAATCCTACATACTGCAGATATAACAGCATATGTTTTAGAGTCAACAAGATTATTTGTTATACAAAGCAAGTATTTACATTTTAAAATTTGGTGCAATGAGTCCTACAGGGTTGAATAATCATGTTAGTTAAATACTTGTTGAAATAATGATGAAATTTAGCTGTTTTTATTGTTAATTGGTTTTATGTGTTTATTGATTGTGATACATTTATTTGTTCTCTTATACTTTTGTTTTTACTCCAAGAAAGCATTGGCCAATGCACTGGAGTATGTACCAAATAAAGGTTTCTTCAGCCTTTGAGTTATTATTATTTTATTTACATAGCTTGTAATATATTACTAAAGAAAGTAATTCTGAGTTAGTGGACTTACAGATAAGCCACATAAACTTTAGAAAGGCACAAATGGAAGATGATAGTTTAAGCAGTGGTGGAGAATATAACCAAAGTTGTAAGGAAATGCTGTAAACAGGGCCTTCACATTATTCCTTACCCTGTTTTTGAGTTAAAAGATGGCATCTCATATAGACTAAATAAAGAAGGTAAGAAATTTTGCATCAGTTAGTGGTGCCAAAACCTTATAGGACCGTAATAATGAAACTAGCTTATAGTAATGTGTAAAACCATTACGTTGGGATAGACAAAACTAAGGCAAGGGTTATCAGCCAGACTATACTGGCCGGGCATAATAAAAATAATAGAGAAATTATGTGCTTCCTGTAGAGAATGTCAGAAAACTGCACCCCAGCCTGAGTATAAAAATCCATTGACTCCAATAGTAATCATTGCTGTACTTATTCAAAATACTCCTATGGAGGCCATTACTAAAACACAGTAATAGGTATCAGAACCTACTAGTCATATTGGTGTGTAGTGCCAAATGTCTAGAAACAATGCCATTAAACAAAAATAATGTAAAGGATACAGTTATTCTCCAGAGTGTGTATCACTGAGGTGATACAAAGGCACTTCCTCTATGTGTAGGGCACTAGATCAGATAAGTCAGTGACTGAAAATCAAACAGGTGAACACATTAGTCCACCATCCGCAGACTGATGGAATAGCAGAGAGAAAACACTGAAATCCATGTTGTGGGAAGTTGTTGATGCAGATAGTAAAAACTTGGACCAGTTGTTACCCTGCCAACTGTTTGCAGCTAGAGAGGTACCACAAGCATCAGCTGGGTTTACCTCATTTGAACTTTTGTACAGCAGAGATGCTTGACATTGCTAAGGAAATAGATAAGAGGAAAATACACCATTTAAAAGTGTGCTAGAATCCACAGTAAGGGATACGTGCATAGAGTTCAGGAACGTCAACAATAAATGTATAATAAGAATGCCCTGTTTAGAAAATTTAACCCAGGATATTGGGTGCTAACACTGGTGCCCTCAACAGAAAACAAATTTCTGGCCAAATGGCAGTAGTTAGTTGACATAACAGAAAAAATAAATTCAGTTTATTTTGCAATTAAACAACTAGGAAATAAAAGAGCAGAGCTATCACATTAATGTGATGAAGCCATAGAAAGATGCAAAGAGTTTACAAGCTGTGAGACCACAGCCTTTAGATGAAGTGCAGAGAGGCATCCTTGTCAAAACTACAAAAGCAGGAAATGAGAAAATTATTATTAAGAAATAAAGGAATGTTCTCAGAAGCATCCTGGGAGAACTATTTATTTATTATTTTACTTATTTATTTCATATTTGGTTACGGGGAAAGTCCAACTGGACACAAGTCCTTTTTCAGCAGAGGCCCAGGGAGAAATGTTCCATGATTATGAGCAATAATTTTTACAATAATGAAAGAATTAATAACAACAAGTACTGATGAGCAATAATTGTTCAATAACTAAATTAATAGAACACAATATATATATATATATATATATATATATATATATATATATATATATATATACAACCTTTGTAATGAAGGTTAGTCTGACACCTTAAAAAAATACCAGATTTACAAAACCAGTTAGTAAGTGAAGTTCAAAAAAATGTTCAGATTAGGCAAGATCAAAGACTCCCTTCATTCTTGACCAATGTCACTTTCACCCTTGCACGGCTCTTCCCAAACTACATTCACTGCTCTCACCCTCCCCTCACAATAGTACTAGTATCCCGTCTTATCTCTATTCTCACACTCTTCCTACTTACTTTCTTTCTACCGTCACCCCTTAATGCTACCTCTTCAGTATCCATCCTTCCTTCTCTTCACCCTTCTGCAGTCATAATCTCATAAACATGGCACTCTATACATTTAACAGATAGAGTTCCCTTACTGCACTATGTCCTTTATAACTTTAATAAACAGAGTTCCCTTAATCTGCTACATATTTCCTTTCTTCCACTGTCAATTCTCTCTCTCTCTCTCTCTCTTTTACTGAATCTCTCTTGAAAACATCAAGTAAAACCATAACACCTCCTATTCTTGTTGCCTCTCTCTTTTCTCAAAAGATTGGGGCTCTAAATTCTAACCACCAAAATAATGCCTCTAAGAGGACTACCACCACTTTTTTTTTTTACCAAACTGAATGGTTTATAATCTGGGTGCTATTGGTTTTTATTTATTTTTTCTCTCCCTGCTACACCAGCAAACAGAAAATAATCTACAATACAACTGATGTAGTCTCATAAGATCATTAGCTTAATTTCTCAAAAAACATTTGGTTTCTAATACCCTGACAGGAATGGACCCCATTCCTAAGCCAGGCCATAATTAAATTTCATGAAATTAGTATTGTTTCAATCTTTGATGTCACTTTGTATATAAAACATATCATGCTATAGATATCATACTATATATATAGCATCATATCTATATATATCTATATCTATCTATATCTATCTATATATATATATATATATATATATATATATATATATATATATATATATATATATATATGATGCTATGTACGTCATTATATGTTTTTTAAATATACAGACACTGCTTAAATATTCACGTATTCTGAAAATTTATGCACACTTTTTACAATACTGTGTACTCTGTATATACCTGTATACTGTTTGTACATTGTCATTCTGTGTGTAATCTTGATAATTTCTGGAAAAAATCTGAGGAGTTTTTCTCCTCAAGCCTCTGTTGAAAAATAGTTTAGCTAAACCCCTGTCAGACTTTCCCAGCAAAAATAGGCAAAATAAGTAAATAATAAAAATTAATTCTTAGGGGAGTAAAGTTTTAACTGCAAACAAATGATTCATATCCAATTACTGGTCTTGCCACTGCTTTGTATATAGTAACTAATACTTTTTTTCCCTGCTAGTAACATTTTTAATCTCATAATAACGCCTCCTGAGCATGTGTGTTAGACATGATGCATACCTGGATAATTTCATCATACATTATGAGGGCTGGAAATCTCATATAGCTAAAGTCCATGAGACAGGCAGGCTTGACTATAAATATTAAAAAAAAGTAAACTGGGCATAGTGGAAGTCAGATACTTAAGGAAGAGGGGTGGTAAGACCAGAATTAGAAAAAAAAACAGAGGCCATAAAAACTAGCTTCCACCCTCCCCTAAGAGACAGGTGAATGATTTTCTTTTACTAGCTCAGTACTATGGATATAATTAGTGCATGTCCTTTGACAGATCTAATAGTACAGAAAGCACCTGTCAAGGTGCAGTGATCACTTGAGGCAAATAGAACATTTAATAAACTAAAAAGATAATGTTCTGAATCCATATTAATTACAAATTTTACAAAAGGCTTTGCTTTATACACTGATGTGTCAGAAGTAAGTTTTAAGGGCAGTGATGTCCTAAGGTATTCAAGGTAAGGAACACTATATGTTATATCAGTAGCAAACTGAGCAATGCTTAAATGAAATATCCAGCTACTGAAAGGGAGTGCTTAGCAATAAAATGGGCTTTTTATGTCTTGGACCTTTACCAAGCTAAGATCTGTGATTTTGAATTATTTGCAAGGAGGAGTCCTTGACTGGTTCAAATATAAGCCGGATGAATACCTTTTAAAGGAATTTGCACATGCCTGCTTTAAAGATCACGTGCACACACTCATCTTACCATTCCAAATGTCCTTCAGATGGCTACCCTGGTAAAATCCAAGCTGCACTAGTAAAGTTCTGAATGGAGAAGTAAAAAATTGCCTTCTTAAATGTTAAAAAAATGAAGATAAAAGTACATCTCGTGGGACACCACTAATGCATCTTCCGTGAATCCCACCTAGCAGCATGATGATTAAATCTGAGTGTTAGAAGTAGTCTTTGTGAAACAGAAATACATGCAAAAACAAACAAACGAAAAATTACAACAGACACTCTGAATCAAATAATATTTAATGAATAACAGACACTCTGAATCAAATAATATTTAATGATTATATAAATGTATTCAGTAAACATTAGTTAGCACTGTCTGTTCTGTTATAATTTTATTCTTTTAAGCATTTCCATTTGCTTTCCTAGTGAGAAGTCAGATGTGGATCAGCAGTAGAAGGTGAAAAAAGTCATACTCGTCTCCCCTTTTAAAAATTTGTTATAGCTTCCTATTGGTGTGTCTGGCAGGACTGGACACATTTTCATGTGCCAGTGTGTTTACTTAATGGCTGTAACTGAGCTGAAGCTGAGAAAGGAAAGATTCCATCCCTGAGTTCACATCATTAAATCATGACCTTCACAGCCATGTGGAAGAAAGGGTTATCATGCGGACATGACAACAAACCTGTATAATGGCACATTTTCACTTAAAATCATTGCTTTAAGTGAAAATATGCCCAAAATAGCCCCAGTCCCTGATCAAACAAGCAGAAAGAGAATGCAGAAGCTGCCATTCCATTTCATGCCTTTTTCACGTGATCTTTAAATAAAATGACTGAAATTCTCTGTCTCTCTCTAAAACGTTTGCTTTGATGCTTCTCCAAAGTTCACAATGAATTACGTTGTACATAATGTAGATATGCAAATAAGGTGCTTCATAACAGATACCAAAATTTAAACTGTGATGTATTCAACCTTATGTACATATTATGTTTTATTACCTGTATTTTCCTTATGTAATATCTCAGGTGTTATGTCTTTAGTCTTGTTAATGTGAATTTGATGTAATAGCCTGGCTTGTGGCTGAAAATGGTCTGCCAACTAGTCCACCAACCTGGTTTATAAACTGAAATAAATAAATAGATAAATACTATTTATTAGGAAGGCACTATCTGGTAACAGATCATGTCCTTTTCCAATGGTTTAACAGGCAAACTGATACCAACACAAAGATGTACCAGTGAGCACTAACCCTCAGCCTCAGTACACAGTGACCCACAGATTCAGTAGAAATGCTGATGAGTTGTCTAGAGCCTAGAACCAACTGTTATGCTTAGACAATCCCTGGTTTTGTGCTTGAAGATTGTATTTGTAACATACTGCCTTGAAAAGTGTAATGTGCAGCAGTTAACTTGCCACTAAAGTTTCAACTGACAGTCAAGAAAGTACATAAAGAGGTTGCCTGAAAAGTAATCCAGGAAGTTAGTACCTTACCTAGACAATCATATAAAGGAAGACTCTGAAAGTGTGGCATGACTACCCAGCTGAGGCTAACCTGTGGATTGTACCTGTGGAAGGGCTTGTTTATGCTGGAAGCTGGCCTGGGAGAGGTTTGCAGCTTTAGACTTTCTTTTTACAAACAGCTAGAGGGACTGCATGGCGTGTGATGTTTGACTGGATATAATCTAACATATCTTGTACTTTTGTTTGATTGCAGACCCAAGTGGGCTATAGTTTTTGACCTGCTTTAATTTGGGAAACTAGATTTGTATTTTTATATTGTTTTTCTTCATGTAGTAATATTAGCAAACAGTCTAGAGAGTTGCTGTGTGGTTTCATTATAATTTATTCACAGTGTCATCATGCCATTTAAACTGCATTATACAGAGTATTCACAATTCAGTTTGGCAAATGACTCAAAATTCAACTCAGGTAAACAACTCATTTCAATTCCTCTTAACAATAGGCAAAGGTCTCCCTCGCTCTCACTGGTTCTGTCAATGAACTCACAAAGAGACTTGCTGAAAGTATAATTCCTCTTCCACTTGAGAGGCCAACATCTTTAGTACTCAGTCTCTCTCTCTTTCTGTCCCTCTCTTTCTCTTCCTCCACCTGTTTTACTCTGTCTCTTTCTACAACTGTGGCTTTCTAAATTACTTCCTGTGTTTGCCAGGGAGACCTGCATCTGTGTCTCTGTGTGTCTGTGCCTCTCACACTCTTTAAACTTCTACTCAGGTAGGTGTGGATCATTTTAGAACAAAAATGCAGCTCCACAAATGCCACAGCAGACACTAGGGGCACTATACCACCGCTCAGACACACACACACACACACACACACACACACACACACACACACACACACACACACACACACATACACACACACACACATTTAAATATATATATATATATATATATATATATATATATATATATATATATATATATATATATATATATATATATATATATATATATAGACATTAGGGGCACTATATCACCACACAGGCACACAAACACACACACACACGCACATGCGCACACATATATATAGACATTAGGGGCACTGTACCGCCACACAGACACACAAACACACACGCATGCACACATATATATATATAGACGTTACGGGCACTGCGTCACCAGACAGACACACAAACACACACACATGCACAGATATATATAGACATTAGGGGCACTATACCACCGCACAGACACAAACACACACATACACATACACTCATGCTCACAAACACAATGTGTATGTGTATATAGATATATACATATATATATATATATATATATATATATATATATATATATATATATATATATATATATATATCCACACACACACACACACAATATATATATATATATATATATATATATATATATATATATATATATATATATATATATATATATATATATATATATATATATATATATATATATATATATATATATGGGTCCCCTTCAAAACATCTAAAACCCATAACATCTAATTTCATAACATTGAGACCAGAACATCTAAAACCCATAACATTGAATTTCATAATATCCAACACTACAAATTACAAGAAAATATCCCCTCCACATATAATGATACCAAACTACCAAACACACTTTTTACTATGTTTCTGCAGGGGGGTTTGATACAGCGGGGTTAGGAAATTAACTTTTTCCCACTGTAGTGCAATCTTGGAGTTGATATATTTAATTTACGGGGGAAACGTAGTAAAAAGTGTGTTCAGTAGTTTGGTGTTGTTATATGTGGAGGAGATGTTATTTTCTTATGATTTGCAGTGTTAGATGTTGTGAAATTCAGTGTTATGGGATTTAGATGTTTTGAGGTTTAGATGTTCTGGTCTCAGTGTTATGAAATTAGGTGTTATGGGTTTTAGATGTTTTGAAGTCGACATATATATATATATATATATATATATATATTTTTTTTTTTTTTTTTCAAGGTCTATATCAGTTCATTGAGCTGAAATTTAGAGTAATGCAGATTGAAAAACATATTTGAAGATATGCAGTGCACTTGTTAAACTCAAGAAAAAGTGGTTGTTTGCCTAGTAAACCCAGTATAATGAATGGACATTTATTACTCTAGTGGATAGACTGGGTAATTATTTACAGTTATGGTTTTATTTACTGTTCAGCCTTAAAAAGTTTGCCCTCTTATGCTTGTTCCAGCAATGCTTTGTATGTTTTTCACTGGTTAGTTAACCATCTTATCATCTACATACTTGTTCAATTGAGAGAAATTTCTATACATTTTAAGCATTTAAAAACAAAAAAATAGACTGCAGCAAAGGTTGACATGTTGGTGTAATGTTTAAGGCCTTTACCTTACAAACACTTGGTTTAGGGTTTTATTCTCATCTTTGAGTTAAATGGCCCTTAAGGGCAGTTAGCCTAGCACTTAACTTTGAACCTATACAGTACCTTTTCTGGAAACCAGACTGTTGACTGGATGTGGTTTTGGGGATGGAAATCATTTTTTTTCTTTCATTCTTATATTCATTTTGTGCTTTTGAGTCATAAGAGTAGGGTGGGAAGTTAAGGATAATTATTTGGGGGGGGGGGTGCAGTCAATTTTGTAAACTGTTTTATGTGGTGGTTTGGTGAAGGTTTCATTACTGGGGAAGTTTACTTTTCTTTGTGGCTATGGGTTGGAGCTTCGGGGCTGGATAAGTATTTACTGTGGAGTTTATTTAGAAAATGAATTCCTTCAGGTAAGATGATATATTAAGAAGAGTTTTTGTGAGGTGCACTCCTGAGTTGTGGCATTCATCTGCATAGGTATGTGTTACTTTTTTATTTTGTAGGTTGTTATTATTATTCTTTTTATTTTACTTTAATGTGTTCAGCTCTGAAGTTGTTTGTATTCACTAGAGAAGCAATGGGTAGGTTATGTGTGTGCTTCATTGCGCTTTTTATATTGTAAATGTGAATTGTGGCATGCTTCCTTTTTTTGCGTGTTTTCCTAGTTTGATATCTGTGGATCCTAGTATGAGTGGGCTGTTATTTTCTGCAGAGTATGGGGATTTCTTAACATTTTTCTTATTCTTCAGGTTTTCCATGCTTCACTGTTTTCTTTTTTCTTGGGTGAGACAGTTTTCCCTTTTTGGTGTTTGGTTTCTTCCACACTTCCGAATCATGCCAACTGCCATGACTGCAATGATTCATTGTTGATTTTGTGTATTTAACTGATGTACCTTCATATTTTATGGTAGGAATTTTGTAAATATGCTTGTGCTTTACAGTTGCTTGTGGCAGGGATTTAGTGACTGTGATTTTTTATGTGCATTTTAATGTTGTAATTTTTTATGTTTCAGTAGTTCTAAGATGGAAGTCTTTATTGTTTCATATGGCTTTGAACATAGGGATAGTGTTATATATGGGTCAGCTATAGGTGCCCACATATCAATAGCTCATGGTAAACCTGCCCACTACTATGTGCTTGAAAAAGCAAGTGCTCTCACTCCCACTAGCCCAATCTCCCTTTTCTACATAGCCTTCCTAACACCCAATCCTCTAAACTACATAGCCTTATCGGAAACAGAACCTAAACCTTAAACCTAAACATTTCACTCAGTTTCTAACCTGACAAATTAGTCATTAACCCTAAATCTCCATTCCCCCTTCCCTAAACCTAAATTGTGCAATCAGTCACTCCTTAACCCTAAAACTCCAATCCCCCAAAACATAAAGTCCCCACTTGGTCCCTAACCCCAAAACTCTGTCCCACTCCCTAAACCTAAAACTCCAACACCCTTCCCAAATCCTAAATTTCCCAATTTCTCCCTACCCTAAAACTCTCTTTTTGTTCCCTAGCCCTAAACACCCTTCCCACTCTCAAAACTCCCACTCCTATTCCCTATCCCTAATTCCCCACTCCTGCTCCCTCCTAACAACTGCTTGCTCAAACTCATATTCAGGTTTGAGCACGAGCAGCAGCCCAGCTGAGCTACAAGGAACTCAAGTCCCAGGCTTCGAGACAGTGGCCTTCAAGCACATGAGACTCAAGCAACTGTAGTGAACCCATTTCATACTTTCAGTGTTATTAAATCGCATTTATTTGCATCACAAATAATAGGAAAATCAACTTAAAATCTTACATTCATGTATATTCCAGTCTTACACAAAATGTGAGAAAATGTGATATAAAATAGCATCTGTCTGGTGTATTATTGTCAATTAAATAAAAAAAATATTCTTCATAATATTAGCAATGTGTTACAAACCTTCATCTTATCTAACATCAGATACTTATATTCTTCCTCATTTTCAGATCTTTAAGACCCTCACAGTATTATATCGCAAATGCCAGAAAATTCCTTTTAGTCACCTTTAATGAAAAGCTTAAACTCCATACTATAGATCTAACTTTGAATTCAGTAACAGTTTGGGATATATCTTGAATAAAGTAAATATCAATAAGGTGGAATATTATAATACATCAGTCCTAGACCCACCATCAAACATAAAACCTCATATTCCCAGTGTACAGGCAACAACTCTACCTGTCTATGTTAAGCCATGATAACATCTGTGCTCTATGTGATTTTGTCAGCCCAGCCACTGATTTACTTTCAGTATAATATCTATCAATCTAATATCTAGCACTTGCTTACCACCTTAAAGGGTATGCTTTCTTCCAAGATTCAACAGTGGTCTTTTTTATAAAACAGGTGGCGTAGCATGGTCCAGAAGCCATTCACTGCATGCATCAAACTCCTCTAATTTTCACTCATCTATGTACACAAACTCGCTATCTTCAGACATGTAACTATAATCTTTGAGCCCCTATTTAATTTCTCTTACTGCTAAGAAATCTTACAGTAATTATATCTTAACCTTACTTTGTTCAGACTATGAAGCACGTTTAACAAGATGCATGTAAATAATACTGACAAGTAACTGACAAAAAAAAAAAAACTACAGTAGTCTTAATATGTAGGTTCATCTATGATCCACAAACTAATACAAATTATTTTTAGATATAACAAAGGGGAACATGAGCACAGTTTTCATCCATGAGTTCCCAGAGACTAATGTTAAAGTTATGTGCTCTACTGTCACTAAAAATCTGAAAAAACATCATCAGTATACATCTTTTCTAACTGAGAGTCAGTGTCCTACAAGCAAGGAAAAAATCTTGCATGCTCCCTGTCTCAGTCTTTGCCAAACTACCCACATCCTTACCACCATATCATTTTCCATCCTTGAAACTAAAAGCTCCAACCAAAGCTTTCAGTGGCTCTGAAAAAAGTCTAACTCCATCTAGAAATAAACACTCTAAGCAGAGTGGGATATATCAGTTTAAACAACAGTCGTTCTTGTCAGCATTCCCTCATTGCTTCCAGAAATCTTGGTAGTTAGGTCAATAGTTTGGTGAGCATAATAATGGTCATAGAAAACAACTTTCAAGATTCAAACGGAATTCAGATTGTATGTGGACAACCACTGGACTTTTCTAAAGCTGATTGAGGGAGTCAGTAGGCTTTCTCAATATGAATAATTTTTGACAAAAGGCCTGTCACTGTCATCATTGTCTCTTGTATATATTCCACACAACTGAGTCCCTCTGCTCCCTCAGTTATCCCAGTCATCTGCATAATTCTTTGCTGTGCTTTGTCCACCTGAGCGACTGTTACATGACCAACTGATAATTGTTTAGCGTGCATAGCTGAGAAATGATCTAGTGTTACTCAGCTCACTTGCTACACAGCTTTCACTACAAAATACTTCACTTTGTGACTTGATACATCTTATAAATATGAAACTAGCTACTCTGCAAGCTACTGCGTATTGACTTTTGTGCATTTAACGTTGTAAATGCAGTATATTGGACTATATTTTCAGGGGATCGACTGCAGAAGATAACTTACTTACTGAAACACTATGACATCAAACCCAGGATAGCATTTTATGTATTTTACGGATATGTGCTTGCTGCTGTTGTAGTACAGGAGTAATTAATGAGTTATAATGAGGTCTGATTGTTGATGACATTGGAAGGGAGGTGATAACTGTGTCACTGCTTGACAGAGGCACAGCAAAATGATAGGCATAGTTTTTATTCAAACTAAAGGGGTGGCGAAAGCCACATAACTATGGGCTAGGCTTATAAATGCCCTTGGGCAGATAGCCTAGTATGAACCTATGAACCTATGAACCTATGAACATACTTAATGAGGCTAAAAGAGTTGTGATAAACTTCTGATGATATACATTCAGTGGCAACAGAACATCTTTTAGTTTAGCTCAGATATTAATTTTTATCCTACTACCTTGTCACAGTTCATTGTTATGATAAATTACACTATAACAATGTATATGAATACATGTTATATATATATATATATATATATATATATATATATATATATATATATATATATAAAGAGAGAGAGAGATAGGCAGATATAGATACAGATATAGGTCTCATAAAGTGGTCTATCGTCTCATACAAGTGGTCCAACTATCACTTCATTTACTCACAAATGGAATAAACAAGTGATTTAATCAAATTTGATTTAATGATATTCTTTAGTACGTTTCATCTGATAATAATGAAAGTTTATGATTTTTTGATCACAGGTATGAATTTTCTTAAAGATTCATAAGCAGCTTTGCAGTTCATAGGATCATTGGGAGTTAATAGGCTATTGGCCCTGAGGCCCTTACAAGCCTAGCCAATAATTTAGCCCATGTTCCAGCAAGTCAGCACCCTATGCCACTGTCCAGCAGGGTCTCAGGTGGAATCCCAGAAGTGTATTTTCTGTTCCCCATCCAGTTATCCAGGTTGCACTTAAAAAGGGATAATGAGGCATTCTGCTTGACGTGGAGAGGGAGTCTATTTCACAAAACATGGAGTCTGTGGGACACAAATAAATCCCGTCAAGTCCTATTGATCTCACAGACCAGGTTGAGGTCACATGTGCAGGTTACTCGAGTGGAGCTTGACTTCCAGATAGGCTGCAGTCCTGTCAGGGGATGGTCTGAGATTGCTTTGTATGTCAGACAGAGGTCACCTCTGAGAAGTCTGTAGGAGACTGAGTAGAGGGACAGGCCCTTTAGCCTATCTGTGTAGGGTAGATGTTTCAAGCCCTTGATTCTCCTGGTGAGGAACCTCTGAGGTCTCCCCAGTTGCTGCATGTGCTTTGTGAGGCATATGCGGAAAAGGGCATTGTACTCAATAATGGGTCTTATAAGGGAAGAATACAGGGATGTTATGACCACCTTGTCCCTGGATGAGATACCCTTACTAATGGGTGGGCCATGTAGAAAGCTTGTTATGGGTCTACTGCTTGGAGTGTCTTCCCCTATTTTGACAAGGTGGGTTCTATCAGTGAGCCAGTTTGCTACCCATCTGGTAACATATGGATTGATGCCTAGTTGAGAGAGTTTATCTATTATACCTGAGTGGGGAATAATATCAAAGGCCTTGGCCAGGTGAAGGTAGGTGGTGTGCATCGACTTCCCCTTGTCCATGGTCTTGGTGACTGTCTCAAAGAAGTTGCCAGATTTAACAGGCATGACCTCCCCTTGATGAAACCAAACTGTGTGGGATTGAGCATCTGGAGGTTGCCAATGTCCTTGTTAATGAGGTCCATGATAATCTGCTCCATGGCCTTGCAGATCAGGCTAGTTAGGCTGATGGGTCTATAATTTCCTGGATTGGTGGATACTTCACCTTTTTGCAAAGGGATGACAGTGGCTGTCCTCCACTCAGTTGGGACGAAGCCCGTACTCGGACTTTGGTTGAATAGGGTGCCTAATGGTGCTGCAATTTCCTGCCTGAGTTCATGTAGGATGCAGCCTGGGATGTTACCATTTTGCTTTATTACTGTGTTTTTTTCCATTTCTTTCAATGTAGTGTGTCTGTGGACATGTTACATATAAGTTAGAGGAGGTGCACGGTGAAAAATGGCTTGCCCCTTCAAAAAACATTTTTTAATTTTTTTTTTTGTTTGTTTTTTTTAGTTATCCTGGGTTAGATGAAGTGTGCTTAGACCAGTTGTGTTTGGGGATTCTGCATTTTAGCTCAAATGACAGGGAATATTTTGTTAGTTGGTTAGACAGATGCCAAAAATATATAAACCACATGAAATGAAGGTGATGTATAAAGAAAGCTATATTCGTGAAAACATAGAGTGAATAATTTTAAATATGGATAATTGCAGAAATGAATTATTTGTGAATACTGTGTGGGGAAGTGAATAATTCTTGTTTCATGCAGCAAAACAATATTAATTACTTACATGGGTGTTTCAGTAATATATATTTTATTTGAATCCTGGACAGACTACCAAGGAAATCTATACTGATTTCCTGCAAGTTATAAATCTTCAAAAAATAATTTCAAAACCTCTGCCATCAACCAGCCAGCTAAAATCTATGCTTATTAATGTCGCCCAGTATTGGCCAGGCACACATATTGAATTAAACAATGGCACAACACTAACTAACCCAGCTAATAACATAACAAAAACAGTAAAGTAAGCACCCACATACATATGCTCCCTTATACTATATAAACTCTCAGACTACACAAACACAAAAAAAGAGAATGCATTAGCAATTGCTCTCCTGAATATATGCTTATACATTCTCTGACACATCAATCTGGCCAGTAACAAAGTACAGGTGTACTGCTTGTGAATGAGTACACTCAGTCAGCAGCAACACCTGATAAAAGGCTCCTTTGATTAACATGAATTAGGATTCATTGAGTGGTCTGTGGAAATTCATAGACTGGTCCCACTATAATGTGCTCTGTAATTCATTACTTCCTAGGTCACATAGTTTATTGTACTCTCAAAATTAATTAGTCAGATATGTTAATCATTTAGTGATGATGTGGTGCCAATACTTTGCAATATGTATAAAATTACAGTGAATATCATTCATATGTTGTCATGTGCATGACAACTGCCCTGTGTGCTTCAGTATAGAATCCACTTATAATTTGTTATAATAAGTAACTGATTATTGCAGAAAGCAAAGGCATGACTTTACTTTACTTTACTCAGGCAACACTGATATCCTTACAGAAGGCACTGTTTGTAAAAATAAAGGTTTAACTGACATGCACAATGCAGCATTCTAATGTAAAATGTAATTTGATACACACTTTCAGTAAGGGTGTTACTCTATAAAGCCCTCAGTTTTTAACAATGGGATTTATATGGCATGCTTCACATCATACGTTTGAGAAACCACAAAAACTGTCTGCTAACCCCTTCCTCTGTGCAAATGATGGAAACTAACTTTTTCATTCAAAACTAAAATGTTTATTTGTGTAATAAAACTACCACAAATCAAGCCAGCTGAAGTGTGTCTAAATTCCAAAAGCACAAAGTCAGTAGTTCCACTTGCAGTTTTGGAACTAAAATGTGTATTTATTTATTTTGTAATTGTTAGCCAGATAAGTAGATTGGTCTGAAAATCCTTTCAGCCATTCAGTCGTGTGCCAGGCCTGAAAGGCATTTACAAAATTTTACAATCAAGGACATAATATATGCATAGTGATGGTATTTATGTGCAGAGTAAAGTATGGAAAAATATGAAAGGGTAAAGCATGATTATTAAACTTAAGTCAAGGCCTTATATATAGGCATGTTGCAGGTAATATGACTTGGAAAATCAGTTCAGACACCCGTAAAAGCTGACGGGGAGAAAAGGGAGTGAGCAGTCATTACCAGGTTCCACCATCCTAGAGGAGATAAGAGCTCTGGCTTGCCACATGGGTGGCATTTAGGTGGTGTTCACCATATGGAGTTTGATCCTAGTGAACCCATGTTGCTGTGTGAAGGTTGCGCAGTAAGCTGAGGGGAATTAAGCATATGAAGGAACTTTTCCCATTGGGTGGCAGCATATAGTACAGCTTGAAAGAGCTGCACAAGGAAGAGGAGTGCTTCAATGGAGAGAGGACAGATCACTCCACAGGAAAAGAAAAGCTGACCTAGTCTCTACCACCTACCACCCTCTCTCTGTGGGGTGCATGTGCTGTTTGGGGATTCCCTGGCTGGAATGAATGGACCAAACAGCTCCTGACTCCCTTGGGTATGCCTGTGTACAGCTACCACAGTACATATGAGTCAGTTGGATGCAGGTGGAGGAACCATCATACTTGGTCCTGTAGAGGTTAAAAAAAACTTGCAGACACAATACAAGATCTAAGGAGAGAGAGAGAGAGAGACAGCAAAATGTACAGAAATAGCAAAGAACACTCAGCAAAAACACATACAGCTTAAAAAGCATAGCTCCTTTTGTCCGATATTCAAGTACATAATGATTACTCAAGCTTATAGACTGACAACAGTCCTGCATCTGGAGAAATGGATGTTTGATACAGCGCTTTAATTTCCATTTAGTCTAGGAAGGGCTAAGAGCAGTTTGCCAAGCAAACAATTTTGTCACCCATAGAGTCTCACAAGGGGCGTGACTCTCAATTATTTAAAGTTATGCTGGCTCCATTTCTGGCACTTCAGTTTGACTGTCTGAGAAACCAGCTAAAGGTGGTGATTTTAAACTGATGTACACTATGGAGTCGCCCACCAGTGACCAACTAGTAGAAACTAGGTAGGTTCATTTTAGGTTTTAGTCAGAGTTTACCTGATAAATGTAGGGAATTTAGGATTCTTTATAGTGAGGTACTTCTTAATAAATTATGTTATTTCCTTGTACTGCTCTTACGGTATCATTTCACTAATGTTGCAATTCACTCCATGCTATAATTTGATTCTCCCTTTTTGCTGGCTGGGAGGTTAACCTCGCTAGTTTATAGGCAAGCACATTATAATATATTCTGAGAAGAATTAAAAAGTACCTTTTGTTAAGAATCTTTTTGATGGCATCCTGGTTGTAGATTGTTTCTTATGCACTGGACAAAAGTTTGTTTGACAGGATTTAACTTGCAAAGCGTCAAGGCTAGCGATCATACTTTCATTTAGAGGAACACTCCAGAGGAGAGTGGTGCAGCACTCCTGTTTAAATCTTGGAGGGTTCCAGTACACCAAGTTTGTTTCCTAAATGCATCCTTGTGTTTAATCAACAGTAGTTGTTTATTTCTCTGTATTGGGAAAGGGGTCAACACGGAGTGAAGAGTGCTCTTTCATTGTGGATTTTAGTGAGGGGAGGGTTTTGACAAGGATGACTTGCTGAGAGTCAAGTTACCGAGAGCAGTCTAGCAATGGATATGGGAGCAGTGTCTCCAAATATTACTTTTTCCCTACAATCCTGATAGAAGGTGCACAATTCCCAGTATGCCATTAAATTAATAGAGTAAATGCATAATAAAATTGAATATAATAAGGCAGTATAACTATAGCTCCTTTGGTCTGATATTCAAGTAGATCCTGCTTTCCCATTCCGCGGGGTGCAATTCAAAGTTAAAAAAAAAAAACATAGATCGACTGTCCCAGTTTTGCTGTTATTTTTACATAGACAGAGAGCCAGAGAGAGAGTGTAAGTTCTGTCAGGAATTTTGCTGTTAAAATGCACAGTTACAGAAAGTTGTTTTGTTTTATTATTCCTAGGAATTTGTTGGAAAACATCCAATGACAAATTAATGTGTTTGTCTGAGTGCATTTTTGGTGCATTATCTCATTAGCTCAGAATTAGCTTGATGACTTAAGTATTAAAGCAAGGTACTGTAGACTGGGGTTCTAAACTTGTAAAGAACTTTTTTTTGTTTTGTTTTTTTTTTTTTTTTGTTATTGAATCATGGGCACATCAACAGGCAGTCAAGGAAACGTATTAGCAAGAGAATGGTCCTTTCTCAGGAGAAAATCCAGAAGTAATCCCGGACAAATAATAATTTGTACATTTAATGTCAGATTTAGACAGTATATAGAGAAAGTGAAAGAGCATATATTTTCTCTGAAAAGGCTATAACCCTTCTAATTTCCTTATTTATTGATTAAAGTATCATTTTGCTCAAAAGTAGGAGGGAACAAAGTGATCAAAGCTAAAATTTGATCCAAAGATCAGGGATGTTCTGAAAATTAGGAAGAGATGAGAAGAAGGGTGCATGGCAGTTCTAACATATTTTACATGCTTATAGGACATGGAGAATGTATTTAGCAAAACTAGCAGTAAGGTGACGTTCTGCTGTATGGAAAGTTCACAGGATTGTTTTAGGGTCAAACTAGATAGATTAGGATAATTTATAAAGGTCATTACATATGATTCATTTTTAATTTTCTTCATTTCAGGGTCATCAGTCATGCAGGCACTCAAGTCTAAATGGGCAAGACTGGCAAAGGCTAATTCTTAGAACCAGAGAGCAGTGCACTACTGATTGGCGCAGGTTAAATCCCAGAAGCAGAGAGCAGTGCACTACTGATTGGCACAGGCTAAATCCCAGAACCAGAGAGCAGTGCACTACTGATTGGCACAGGTTAAATCCCAGAACCAGAGAACAGCGAACTACTGATTGGCACAGGTTAAATCCCAGAACCAGAGAGCAGTGCACTACTGACTGGCACAGGCTAAATCCCAGAACCAGAGAGCAGTGCACTAATGATTGGCACAGGTTAAATCCCAGAACTAAAGAGCAGTGCACTACTGATTGGCACAGGTTAAATCCCAGAACCAGAGAGCAGTGCACTACTGACTGGCACAGGCTAAATCCCAGAACCAGAGAGCAGTGCACTAATGATTGGCACAGGTTAAATCCCAGAACCAGAGAGCAGTGAACTACCGACTGGCATGGGTTAAATCCCAGAACCAGAGAGCAATGCACTACTGATTGGCATGGGTTAAATCCAAAACCAGAGAGCAGTGCACTACTGATTGGCACAGGCCAAATCTCAGAACCAGAGAGCAGTACACTACTGACTAGCACAGGTTAAATCCCAGAACCAGAGAACAGTGAACTACTGCTTGGCACAGGTTAAATCCCAGAACCAGAGAGCAGTGCACTACTGATTGGCACAGGCTAAATCCCAGAACCAGAGAGCAGTGAACTACTGATTGGCATGGGTTAAATCTCAGAACCAGAGAGCAATGCACTACTGATTGGCATGGGTTAAATCCAAAACCAGAGAGCAGTGCACTACTGATTGGCAAAGGTTAAATTCCAGAACCAGACAGCAGTGCAATACTGATTGGCACAGGCTAAATCCCAGAACCAGAAAGCAGTACACTACTGATTGGCACAGATTAAATCCCAGAACCAAGAGCAGTGCACTACTGATTGGCACAGGCTAACTCCCAGAACCAGAGAGCAGTGAACTACTGATTGGCACAGGCTAACTCCCAGAACCAGAGAGCAGTGAACTACTGATTGGCACAGGCTAACTCCCAGAACCAGAGAGCAGTGCACTACTGATTGGCACAGGTTAAATCCCAGAACCAAGAGCAGTGCACTACTGATTGGCACAGGTTAAATCCCAGAACCAAGAGCAGTGCACTACTGATTGGCACAGGTTAACTCCCAGAACCAGAGAGCAGTGAAATACTGATTGGCACAGGCTAACTCCCAGAACCAGAGAGCAGTGCACTACTGATTGGCACAGGTTAAATCCCAGAACCAAGAGCAGTGCACTACTGATTGGCACAGGCTAACTCCCAGAACCAGAGAGCAGTGCACTACTGATTGGCACAGGTTAAATCCCAGAACCAAGAGCAGTGCACTACTGATTGGCACAGCAGTACTTGGACAATTTTCTGATAACTTTAGAAGGGAAAGAGGAGGGATGCTAAAGGGATGATTAATTGTATTTCCTTATGTCAGAAGTTAGGGGGTCCATTGGTTAAGGACAAGACAGAGGTCTGAAAAACTAATTTTTTTTGGCATTGAAACTGACATAGTTACTTCTGCTTTAAGCTAGCAGAAGACAAGCTCTGACAACTTATTTCACTGCTTGAGAAATTTGTATCAATCAAGAAAGCTCATATTCACAGAATTGTGGAGCTCCATATGATTCTTAATTTGCCTGCAGAACAATCATCCCAGGCAGGACATTTCTATAAACTCTTTCAAACCTGTCAGTATCCTTCATAATGCAATACTTTTTACACTGGGGCTTACTGGGGAAGCAGACAATACTTTATGGCTACATTTATTGGCCCTGGTTTGATTAGCCAAACTATTTGGTTTGCTAGATTTTACCTCCCATTGGCTAGTTGTCAGAATTGTTAAAGGATGGGCCAACATCAATAAGTACAGATCAGACCCCAGAAAACCAATAAATAAAGATTTAATAGGCATCTTAATATTAGGGGTTAGATCATTAACTGCTGCCTTTCATACATTTGCCATTTGGGTGATGGCAGTACATGAGATTAGTTAGAATCAGTGAGCTGCTAATACAAATGTTTTAGAAAGACATCATGTTTCCAAGGATTGGGTCAGTGTATGGGTCAAGAAGCCAAAGGCAGATTATCTCTGTAGGGGCCAATATGTGCATTTAGAGAATTCCAGTGATTACTTCACCTGCCCTATTCACTGGGCTGAAACCTTGCTTTGTCTGGTCTCAGCTCTGTTGCACAAGTCTCCAATATTCACTGTGCCATCAGGGCACATGATAACACCCAGGCAAGTTAATAGCTTGGTTACCAAGGCCTTGTTGGCTCAAGGGGTTTCACCAGTAGTTTTTCCTCCCATTCTTTTAGAATTAGAAGGGTATTAGATTTGGGCGTCTATATCACGTTATCGAAAGGTTACTTAATTGAATCAATAAAGGTCAAACTTTATTGATCGAATAAAGTAAAAAAAAAAACTAAAAAAAAAACCTAAATGGCGTAGGCAGGGGGGCAAGCCCCCCAGCACCCCCCACCCCCCTACTTAAATATACCAACTCTGAGACCGAACTACATTGAGGTAAATGGAAATCTCCCCTTATGGAGATTTCCGTTTACTTGCACGATGTTCTTCACTTTCGATATTGTCGTGCCGACAATATCAGACTTAATATTGTCAGCTTACGACAATGTGAAGTAGACCCAGATTTGGCACTACAGGGCAATCTGCGCAAGTTTTAAAGAAGACTAGGAGATGGTCTTCTAAGCCTTTCCTTTCTTAATATTTAGTGCTATTTGAGGTATTTATTTTGCAGGCAAGTACTCCTTATTGCTATTAGGACATTATTTTATTACTACAGCATCAGACAGGGTGTCAGTCCATTCGAAAGGTTGGAACCTCTTCCTGGATCTGGCAGTTTGGAAGATACATTGGTACGGCATTCCTGACTTGTCATGTTTCATCTATGGGACATTGTTAAAAGATCATTTAGTTTTGGCTCAATTCATAGAGGTTTACTTATTCACATGGTGGGAATGACTTGACACTTGTACCCAAAAAAAATCCTGATAGCCGGCATACTGTCAGACTTGATGTCTATTAAGAATACGTACCCTGGTCAGTCATTATCCCACATTTGCTGCAGCTTGATGCATGCAATCTGGGAGCCATGGAATGGTCCAGAAGATTGGTCAACCACTGAGTGGCCAGAGTTGTTCCTTATCTTGAGTTTATTGCCATCCAGCATCCAGATTTGACCAATGCAGATAAGGACTTTTATTACAAGGATGGAACTCATCTAAATGACCTGGGCTTGGACTTATTTAACTTACAAATCACTACTGTGGTTCAAAACTGTTTTAAATAATTCTTAAGCCTCTCTTGTGCTAAGTTCGAAGTTATTAAGGTTGCTGTGCATTATTTAATTATTAATTACATTTAGGGTAAACAAAGTAAACTGTTGATGTACTTATCAATGAAGAGGGTGGAACAGCACATGCAGCATTCTCACAGAGACTCATGGAGCAGACTGGCATCTCCTCTTTGGGGTCCCCATCAGTTCATCAGCCTCTATGTTAGAGTGTTAATAACACCAACCTAAAAAAATCATGGAGGCATCTTGAGGTCTCTTGCCATCACCCAAACTATTAATTGAGGAAGACAAAATTTGTGGTTACTTATTTAGCTTTTGGTAATGTTGGCCAAGGACGCTTGGTGTATGCCACTCGGGATCGATTATAGGGCAAAATAAGCAGGAACTCACCAACCGGCAATAAGAGAAGCTGATGCTTATATGGTGATGTATTATTCATTGTTTATTCATATGAGATTTTGTTGTGACATATATTACCTCATGTGACTTAATAAAAGGTTGTACCAGCAAAATGGTGTGTTTTCTTGACTCTAGCTAGGCTGGCAAGAGCAGTTTGTCAAACAAACAATTTTGTCACCCGTGGAGTCTCAGAAAGGGCATAGCTGTCAGTTATTTAAAGACATGTCATTTCCACCTGTGGCAGTTCAGTGGACTGGCTCAGAAACTTGCACCCTCCATTCCTACTGTTTGATTTTTCTTCTCAGTCGTGGAGTAGACTGGCACCACCCTTTTGGACCCCTTTAATTCACTGGCTTCTTTCAAGGGTCAATAGTGTGCATAAGTCCACCCTACAAAATTTTGGAGGCATCTTGGGATCTCTTGACATCACATGAACTATTAATTGAAGAAGGCAAAATTTGTGGCTATTTATTTGGTTGCTGGTAACATTGATTGAGGAGGCTTGGTGTATAGGATCAATTATGGGCTGTAATAGGCAGGGACATACAAACAGACGATAAGATAAGCTGATATTTCTGTGCTGATTTATTTTGCATTGTTTATTCATATGAGATTTTGCTGTGACACGTATTACCTCATGTGAGTTAATAAAATGTCTCACTGGCAAACTCCTGTTTTTTCTTGACTCCAGCTAGGGTAACAAGAGAATAAATCATTCCAATATATATATGTCATCCAGAGTAACAAATTACCTCTGCATAGGATATGTAATGCTAGAACTGCAGGTGTGCTCTAAATAGACAACAGGGGTTCTCAATGGTCTGTTTTAGGGACATTTCTATCTAGTGTATTACGTCTACATTTCCATTTATACATGACATGCAGATTATCAAATTCACTAAAGGAGAATCAGTAGTAATCAATACTATAAAGCAGGAAAGTCTTCAAAACGTCTTGGATGAGCTTCACCTGTAGTTGATAACAAAGCACACCAGCATGTGCATTATAGGGTATTACATATTGATACAGGAAATAATAAATACCTTTATGCAATTGACCAAATAATATCGTCAGACAGACAATTAAATACCTGGGAGATAGAGACATCTCTGAAGTCTAAAGCAAACGTTACTGCTATAATTAAGAAGTGTTACAGAGCTATGAAAGGCACAGTATACATAGCAGAGAAGAAAGGGATCTGGTTACCTTATATTAGTCGCTGACAATGCCACATGAAGAATGCTGTGAGGCAGTTTGTACAATGTTTGCGTCTTTGTCTAAACAAAATTGGAAAAAATCAAGATGTTTCAACAGGCAAATAATTTGGGTGCAACATTTAAGTTACAAGGATCAGCTGATAGCTTTAAACATACATTCAATAAATTCAAAGAGGAGACAAGTATTATCTATAAATGTTTTAAGAACCAACTATTAGCATTTAACCTTGGGAGTGTCAACTAGATTGCACCAAACTGAGGCCAGCAATAATAACACCTTTGCAGAACTGACTCATAGCTGTACTTACCTGAAAAAGAACAGTTTCTACTGCAGTATAGTTGGGATATGGAACTTCCTTTCCTGGCTTACCTGGCATGAATGACACAGAGTTTGTCTGATTGCTTTACTTTCTTAATTTGGTTAAGTTGTATCTGTTTTGGCTATGCACATCTAGCAAGTGTGGCATTTTTTTGGCTCAGTGCCAGACTGTGTATGTCTTTTTAATCATGACAGCTTAGAGCTTTCAGATCCTTCTTGCTGAAGTAACCTCTACTTGAAATAGAGTCTTTCCAGGTGGGAATTTGAGTGCTACCACAGCACCTGATTCAAAGGAGGGAAGAGTTCACATCACAAAAAAATTCAATATCCATGGAGGTGGCACAGATTTATTGAAAGGTCAGAGAACTGAGACTAAGTGAGGATCCATGGGAAGGCATGCTGCAGTGACAGGCATGTGTACTTTTAATACAAGTACAGAACAGATTACTCAAGAGAAGTTCTGATACGTATTGTAAAACCAGAGGCTCAAATCTCTAACTGTGTCCTCCATTTGGTCATAAACTAGGATGAGAATCCCTTACAGTAAGAGAGACTGGATTTTCTTGTGTTAGACTTCTGTGCCTCCTGCAGAACTTCCTCTGGGAACCAGTCCATGCACAGTATCAGACTGAAATCATTCATTCTAACAGCCTAACATTGTCTAGGTTGGAGTGTACAACAATCTCCTCCTTTCCTGTGTCTGAACAGGGGTGTGCAAGATTGTGAAAAAAATATTCCAAACATGAGTATTTACCATTCTCAGAAAGTTGCATCAAAGGGAACATTGGGCAGACATCCTTTTGACTTTTCACTTCTTGTGGCAAAGTGAACTAAAGACAACATTTATTTATTTTTTTTATTTATTGACCAGGAAAGTCCAACTGGGTCAAAAACCCATTTTCAGCAGAGGTCCAGGGAGAAAAGCTCCAGTAATGTTTAATAATAACATTTAACATAGTAAAAATATGACATATATATAAAAGAAAAACATATGTAGAATTGCAAAAATTGTTACAATACTTTGTACATGAGTTACAATGGAGGTGCTGAAATAGCACTTAACAATAAGAGTTGGGATCTGTTTAACAAAATGTAAATGAAAGAGATATGGGAAGGTGGAGGTGGGATTACATCAATGATAAGATCTGAGCCCTTTCTTATTTGAAGTGGTGATGGACAGGTTGACAGACGAGATCAGACAGGAATCCCCCATGGTCTATGATGTTTGCAGATGACATTGTGATATGTAGTGAGAGTAGGGAACAGGTTGAGGAGACCCTGGAGAGGTGGAGATATGCTCTAGAGAGGAGAGGAATGAAGGTCAGCAGGGCTAAGACAGAATATATGTGTGTAAATGAGAGGGAGGATAGAGGAATGGTGAGGATGCAGGGAGTAGAGTTGGTAAAGGTGGACGAGTTTAAGTACTTGGGATCAACAGTTCAGAGTAATGGTGAATGTGGAAGAGAGGTGAAGAAGAGAGTACAGGCAGGGTGGAGTGGGTGGAGAAGAGTGTCAGGAGTGATTTGTGACAGACGAGTACCAGTAAGAGTGAAAGGGAAGGTCTACAAGAGGGTAATGAGGCCAGCTATGTTATATGGGTTGGAGACAGTGGCATTGACAAAAAGGACAGGAGTCAGAGCTGGATGTGGCAGAGTTAAAGATGTTAAGATTTGCACTGAGTGTGACAAGGGTAGACAGGATTAGGAATAAGTATATTAGAGGGTGAGCCCAGGTTGGATGGTTTGGAGACAAAGATAGTGAGGCAAGATTGTGTTTGGTTTGGACATGTGCTTAGGAGGGATGCTGGGTATATAGGGGAAAAGGATGCTAAGGATGAAACTGCCAGGTAAGAGGAAAAGAGGAAGGCTCAAGATAAGTTTTATGGATGTGGTGAGAGAGGACATGCAGGTGGTTGGTGTGACAGAGCAAGATGCAGAGGACAGGAAGAAATGGAAACAGATGATCCATTGTGGCAACCCCTAATGGGAACAGCCTTTTTATATTTTGAATACTGTGATTTTTTTTTACCCTGTGTTCTACTTGAATTCTGCTTTTACCTGTGTATTAACACTTCAAAAGAGACCACAGCTCTGTCTCTTGTTAGTCAGGCAGAAATTAGAACTGATGAATTAAGGACTCATACATAAGATAGAGGAGGTCACTTAAGGTTAATCATTTGTAAAATGAGGGGGCGGAGCCAGGAACTAAACTTTCTATTTAAAGGGTAAAATAAAACATTTCAGAGCTTTACTAGAAAGGCTCACCCAGAGTCTGCTCTACTTTGCTGTGAACGAAAGGTTAGTTTCCTTTTATTTTGTGTATTTTGGATTAGTTTATTGCCTTTGAAAACTGCGATTTGTTTTCTTTACCTTGTGTTTCACTTGTATTCTTTTTTTTTGTGTGTTAAAAAAAAAAAAAGAAACCACAACTCTGTCTTGTTGCAACACTTTGCTGTGAAAGAAAGGTTAGTTTGCTTTTTATTTTTGTATTTTTGTATTAGTTTATTGCCTTTTTTTATTTTTTGAACTGTGATTTTTTTCGATAGAAGAGGTCACTTTAAGGTTAATATTTGTGAACTGAAGGGGGGGGAGCTAGGAAATAAACCTCTTTTATTAAAATAAAACATTTCAGAGCTTTATTAGAAAGGCTCACCCAGACTCTGCTACACTTTGCTGTGAAGGAAAGGTTAGTTTGCTTTTTATTTGTTGTATTTTGTATTAGTTTATTGCCTTTTTATATTTTGAATACTGTAATTTGTTTTCTTTACCTTGTGTTTCACTTGTATTCTGCTTTTAACTGTATATTAAAACTTCAAAAGAGACCACAGCTCTGTCTCTTTTGAGTCAGGCAGAAATTAGAACTGATCAATTAAGGACTCATACATAAGATAGAAGAGGTCACTTAAGGTTAATCATTTGTGAACTGAGGGGGTGGAGCTAGGAACTAAACTTTCTATTTAAGGGGTAAAATAAAACATTTCAGAGCTTTATTAGAAAGGCTCACCCAGACTCTGCTACACTTTGCTGTGAAGGAAAGGTTAGTTTGCTTTTTATTTGTTGTAGTTTGTATTAGTTTATTGCCTTTTTATATTTATATTATATATTGTGATGCTTGAGTGGCGTATAGTGTTGAAAGTCTTGACTTGGTTAAGGTAGGCAGAATGCACTCTATTGCCCTCATCCATTGCTTTGGTGACCTTGAAGAAGTCCACCAGGGTGAGCAGGCATGACCTGCCATTGACAGAACCAAACTGAGTTGAATCCAGTGTCTGAAGGTTTCTTACATTGTCCTTTATCAAATCTACAGTTATTCTTTCCATGGCTTTACTTGCAAGACTAGTCAGGTATGAGGCAATAGTTTTCTTGGGTCATGGATTGCCCACCCTCATGCATAGGGGTAACAGTAGCGGTCTTCTATTCATTCAGCACAAAGTCTGTTTGGAGGCTATGGCTAAATAGTGATTTTAGTGGGCATGCTTTCTGCTATTAAGGAGGCATCCTGAGATAATATCAGGTCCATTTGATGCAGAGTTCTGGGCCTTGGAGAAGGCTTTCTGGATCTGTTCCCTAGTGATAGTAGGAAGAGTAATGGCTTGGGGTATTCCTTGACTGGTGTCTGGTGGTGAGAGTGGGGTAAATTTGGAGCTGAATTTATCAGCCACTGTATTTCCTATACCCTCCAACTCAGTATAAGTGAATCCATTTACAATCAGTTTGGCACATTGTTGTGTATTGTTATTGATATTCCAGATATACCTGAAGAATGTCTTATGGTTGTTTTAAGCTTGGGAGGCTTATTTTACTTTATACTTTGCTTTGGTAGACTTAATTAGGCCCCTGAGCTCCTTATTTAATTTGATAAGGAAGTTCTTGCCCTGCTGGACATTGCACTTCCTATTTGTGGACATCATTTTCTTCCTTCTGTTGTACAACCTATTAATGCTGGGCTTCCACTGGAGTAGCATGTTTTTGAGTTTGTGCTGTACTTACTTTGTGTATGTACCCCTGCCTCTTTGCAAACATATACATGATTATAAAAGGCTTTTGTGACTGATTCTGCATAGGCAATAGTGTTCGCTGAGTTTGGGGATCTTTAAATTTTGCTAGGGTGTCATTTAAAAGTAGAAAGTTTACCATGGAATAATTCATACAAATTCCAAGGTTAGCTGGTGTCACAGATTTTATTTCTGTTTTGAAGGGGACAACCTTGTGGTCTGAACTGACTAATAAGGATGCTGCACTTGGAGGGTGGGGTGCAACATTGCTCCATATTAATGAGAACTACTTCAAGGATGTTTGCGTCCCTACTGGTCATTTAGACTAGCTGATCCAAAGTGTTCATGTTGACAATCTTTGAACTTGCAAGTCTGGGGTCATATATGATTCCCAGTGTGTAGTGGGGTAATTGAAGCCACCTATGAGTATGGTGTTGGGTTGAATGTGGAATGGCTTCATTTAATTTAAGTAAGTAGTGTGGGTTTCCTGGGGCATAGTTGAAACCTACTGTACACAGAGATATGGTATGGGACTCTGCTTACAGTGAGTTGTACTTAGAGAAGCTCAAGTGTGTCATATTGCTTGATCACCCTTGAGGGATGTTTGTTTTTTATGTAAATTGAGACACCTCCAGCTTTTGTCCCTTTCTGTACAATAGCCAGTCTAAAACTGTGAAAGGAATTATAGCCCTGCACTGCTAGAGTGCTCCCCTCAGCTTCAAACCATGTCTCAGTAACTACATAGGCATCTATATTCTCCAAGGTGAGAAGAATTGCGGGGAAGAGTTTTTTTGTTTAGACTCCTGGCATTGAGCAGTATCATCTTTAGATTATTATGAGTTGGTTCAGTTATAATGAATGATTTATCAGGTTGGCAATGCCTAAAAAAGGCACTATAGGGATGGACAAGGTTTTAGCTGAGAATTGAAAGCCTAGAGGAAACAAATGCAGTGCAGTGCAGTCCTGATGATGCAGAGTGGTTTGTCAACCATATCCTCCCAGCAGACAAATATTGTATGACCCCTTCAAGTGCCACCAAAAACTTAGCCAATTATTTAAGTCAATTATCTTCTGGTTGTACTGAGGCATCATCCTTGGAGAAGATAGAATAATGCACAGTGATATGCAAATACCAGCCTGGAACACATAGACTGAGAGCTCCATCATGCCTCTCTTTTTATAATACAGGGAGGTATTTTTCAGGTCATTTATGCCTACATGGACTATAAATGAGTCATACTGGAATTTGTGGTTCAATGACTTAAGTGCATGTGGACAGATCCTAGCCCCTGATAGGCAACTGACAGTAAACTTCTCCTTGATCAGCCTGGTGAGTGGGACATAAGTGCACCTCACAATGGCGTCTCCTATAATCAAGGTATTGGATTGTGAGGCTGTCCGTCTTATGGGCTTAGATGTTGAGGCACAATAAGTTGTTGCTGTATGTTTATGAGGTTGCTGAGGAAACGTATTGTGATTTCTGCATTTAGGAGGCATTTGAGGCTTGGCCAGCTTACCTTTAAGAGCCACAGCATATGTGGGTTTATGTGTTTGTTCTGTAGTGTATATGGAGGTATTGTGTGGTGCTGTGTGTTTCTGACAAAACGCTTGGGAATTGTAGTGGTTTTATGAGAGAGCATTGCCTCCAAAGACAGTGCATAAGTATATCTCAAGCATACTATATCAGATCATTTAAGAATTAGATGGTTGTCAGCAAACATGAGACAATTTCTACATTGTCTCAAGATACCCAATTCTACCAATCTGGCTACAGAGACAGAAAGAAAAAAGCATATCCATGGTTTCAGGAACCTATGTAATGGGCTTCAGTGTGAATGGCACCAAGGAGTTATTTAGGGCTGCCTGGGAGTGGTACCTCATTGGGAGAGGAGGGTACTTAATGTGTAAACAGTGCCAGAAGTACTTGGTTCTGTGTTCCTTTTGTGTGTAACCACTGTATGGAAGAATTAGAGGAAATTATAGCTGATTTTATTTGGATGCTAGCTGTGTAAGGAATACAATATTAATCTGATTTCAATCTTCAAATCAAGCTTTAAGATACTACAGGGAAGGCATTCCCAGTTTTGATTTTTCAGTGCCAAGTAAAATGAACAGATCAGATGAGAGCATGAGGAGCTTTCAAAGCTTAATTTACGGGAGGGTGGGTAGGTCAAAACCACCAAGTATAAAAAGCAGAGCAAGGAATGGAAAGACGAGTGGAAAAAAATCACAAGCATGGGGTCAAACACTGCTTGTAGTAGTTGCAGGCCTCAAGTCTTATCAGAAGACAAGGCCAGAGCTTTACTCTGTGTATTTAAGTATCACTCAAGAAATAAAATACACAGTGAAAAAACACGTGAATTGTGAAGCCTAAGTAATTGCCTATCTTGCACATAGAGCAGAATCACTGGACCAAACAGATTAATCAAAACAGAAAACAAAATGCAGCAAGAACAAGCATTACAGAAAGCAGCACTATCAGTAAAGTAGCTTCAGTTCTGACACAAACATACTAGTGTTCAAACTTTACTTTTTTCCACACTGTAAATAAAACTACTTTACCTGAAAGCATTTGACTTAGCACCCTTCATCAATTTCAGCAGGTTTTAAATAGGCTTCATCTTGCTTGTAGCTTACTTAAAATATTTTCCATTATCAATGTACATATGTACTACTGCAAAATGTTCATTTTTGCCTCTTTAAACAGAAATAGATGAACTACATTCAACAGTAATGGAAAAATGTTCAGACAATTAGATTTAAAAGAGCTGCATTTAATTTATTGTATTAATTAGTTAGATCAAAAATTATACTGTCCAAACCAGACTGTCTAATCTGTATAGTGCTGCCAAATATAATTTTTCTTATGTTTGAAGGCAGAATTAAGGAACTGTAAACTCGACATGGATTAAGCCAAAATGGGTTGTGCAAGAAAGTGTTCTTAGGAAAAAAATAGCAGCTTAGATTCAGGGTTGCTACCATTTTAATTTATCAGAAATAGAACATTTTTTATGGAAATGTAGAGTTTTGCAGGACAAACCATGCCTACAGTCAATGCAAGGGATATTTTTGCCAAAATAAAAGCTCACTTTTGCAGAATTTGAGTTGTATTTGTTGTTTTGTAAAAATATTACATTATTTTAGATACAAAATAATTATTTTATGGTATTAGAGGGACCATAGAAAGTATTTTTGCCCTAACAATCTCAGGATATTTTCCATTTCTATTTTTTTTTCAGGATGCAATTGCCTAGACAGGGACTCTCTTGTATTAAGAGTGGCAGGTCTACTTAAATTCTGATGGTACAGTAGCATCCCATGTCAGGTTAGTCAAAATACAGTGGTGGTCATGCACAAGCAACAGCTACCACTTACTACACATTTTCAGAATGGACTCACTTTGGTTCAATATGTTCTTGAGTTATAATAGTATTCTGAACAGATTGCCATCTCAAGAAAGCATTCACTTTTTCCACTATTCACTTTCTCCCTCTTTGTGAAAAAAACAGTCCCCTTACATTGCCCATTAGTCGAATGATTCTGTCTTAAATGTATTCCCTTTATTACTGTAAAACTGTTAACATGAAAAATGTCACTCAGATATCATAGACAGTGGAAGTTTATCTTTAGAGTATGTAATGGCAAAGGATTCAGAGAAATTCTGTCTACCTGTACTAATTGGCAGTGGTGGCTCATCCTATTGGACTGCAGGACTGCAGCCCTCCCCCACAGCTGAAAACCAAAAATAAAAAAAAATCCCAAAACTCATGCATGCGTGAGTGGAAAGGAAAACTCAAATCTGGACTGCTGCTTAAACAGTCTGGATATGGAATAAGGCAGCAGTCTTACAGATGCCCCAGAAGTCTATGCGGTTACAACCGCATAGACTGGAAAGGATCAGACTGCAAGGTCAGTAGTCTGTGCTCGCATGCATGTGTGCATGCTCAGAATTCCAGAACCAGATATGCTTGAGAAACTAGCTGAGCTGATGCTTATTCTTGAGAAATGGCTATGCTTTATGGAAGAAATGGCAGTTATGCAACACTGCTGAAATGGAGCTTGGACTGCTGTGCTGAATGAGACCGGATACTGCTTTATGGAAATGGCAGAGTTATGCTAAAATGGATCTTGGTTTGTGTGTGTGTGTGTGTGTGTGTGTGTGTGTGTGTGTGTGTGTGTGTGTGTGTGTGTGTGTGTGTGTGTGTGTGTGTGTGTGTGTATGTTTGTGTACTGCCCCAGTGACTACAAAAACTCAGCAAATATACATGGTACTGGCTAGACCCAAACCCTGTACCTTGGGAGTAGGTAGCAGGAGCTTGAATTCCCTACCCACCACCAACCAATTGTGAAAGTTTTGCTTCTTATTACTGTTCTGTTCCTCATAAAATCTGTGTTTTTTCTGGAAAATAATGACAGGCATTTGAATTTCAGGCTTCATATTCTTCAGAAAATACATGGTAACACAAAACCAAGTACATGGTAACACAAAACCTTTTATTCTAGCAATTATATGTTTATAAGATCATTGTTGGCTTTGTCCAGGTTTTTTGTGCTAACAGGTTGAGAGCTATGGTGAGAACTGAATTCACTAAATGATAACCATTTAAGTTTCAGTCTAGGTGGCTCTCCAGAAACAGCTGATCTGGCATATTGTTATGTTGCTTTGACTGTAGTGCACAGGGTCCAGAGTTCAAGCCTTGACAGTGAAACGCATGGCAGTAACACAGCATTTTATTTTTGCTTTATATTGTTGTTCTGTTCCTCATAAAATCTGTGGTTTTCTGGAAAGTAATGACAGGCATTTGCATTTCAGACTTCATATTCTTCAGAAAGTACATGGTAACACAAAACCTTTTATTCTTGCAATTTTCTGTCTATAAGATCATTGTTGGGTTTGTCCAGGTTATTGTGCTAACAGGTTGAAAGCTGTGGTGAGAACTGAATTTACTGAATATGTTTGGGGGCTGTATTCCCCCATTATTGGCTTTGTCTAGGTGTTTTATGCTAAGAAGTTGAGAGCTATGTTGAGAACTGAATTCACTAAATGACAGACATTTAAGTTCCAGTGTAGCTGCCTTTCATAAAACAGCTGATTTGGCATAGTGGTACGTTGCTCTGACTGTAGTGTACAGGGTCCTGGGTTCAAGCCTCGGTAGTGAAATGCATGGCGGTAGCACAGCATTTTATTCTAGCAACTTTCCAAGGTTATACAAGCAATGTTTAAAATTTAGCCCTAGTTTTTGGGCTCTTGTCCCCCTCCCCCAATAAATTTTGGCCTTTTCCAAATTTATTGTGCTTCAAAGTTGAGAGATACAGTTGAGTGTCAAATGGATTTTACAAGCAGCTGAGAGCTTGAATAGAAGTTTAGTGCTGCTTATGCTGAGTTTGCTTGCATTGTTAATAGCACAACAGGTAGTATATTTGCTCTTGATGCAGAAGGCTGTGGGTTCTACTCCCACTGTATATAGATGCATTACTGATACTGTACTGTGTTGTACTTTTCAAGGGGGTGGATGCTGCAGTTCTGAGAATGTCCTCTTTGGCGGAGATACTTAGTAATGATGAACCTGTTATCAGTTTGCCATCCATCCCCTATTGCAATATTACTAGCTTATCACTTTTTTATGTAACATAGGAAATTTATTTCTCAAGGCCAACATGTATTTTATTTGTAGATGAAACAATGAAATATAAAGTTGTTTGCAAGCAGCAACATCTTCATTAGTTACGGATCTCTTTAATGTGGAATTATTTAGATGACTTTTACTTCTGCAAAAATTGTGCATATTTACTGATACTGGTGGATTGTAGAAGTTTGAGTAGACTTTTATGATGGAAATGTTCTAAATTGGGCAGTTTTGTCATTATTGGTGCATGCATTTTGTTTCATTGTTTACTGGAAAAATGTTCCAAACAATAACTGTAAAATGCCTTCTAACAACTGTACTGTATTATATATGCAAGGAATATAATTTAATACGATCAGGAAGGTGTATCAAATAATGTATGTATGTTTCCTGTGCAAGGGACCTATGATTTGAAAACAGCCCAAAGTTAATCTTTTATCTGCCATTGGCCAGATGTATTTTCTTTGAATGTGGGTTTCAATTCTGTTTCAATGAATGTGAGTTTCAAGGGAACACAAGTTTTACTGCTAATTCTATTTTCATTGTGAGACTGCATTGCTTGGTTTAGCAGATGTCTATTAGTATTTGTGCTGTAAAATGTAAAATAAAACTTTTAAATTAAATCCAAATCATCATAGAAGTAAAGCAGCATGCACATTACAGTGTTTATGGTAAATGGGGTGAAATAGCCAAGTAATGGGACATTGGAATAGCTGCAGGGGGAAGGCCCCATTCGACCATGATTTGTGAGGGGGAAGGGTAGCAAGCTCAGACAACCCTGTCTGAACTACACCTCCTAACTGCTCAGATTTTTGCAGAATGAATAGATTTTTGCCTCTTATTTTTGGTTTATTCCTCATAACATCTGTGTTTTTTTGACAAATGATTTAGAAATGAAGTCACTAAAATGACAGACATTGAGTTTCAGACTTCATACCCTTCAGAAAAATGCATGCAGGACATGTTATTCTGTCAACTGTCTAAGTTTATACAAGAGCAATTTTAGTACTGTTTATATGTTCCCCCAATACATTTGGCTTTATTCAAATTTCCTGTGTTAAGAGGCAAGAACAAATAAATCACTTTATAGAATTAGGTATAGCAAACCTCTCAAATGTCCCCAATTTTGGCTCAAAATATTGCTCTCCCCCTAATAATCCCTCTGCAAAATGGCAAATTTGGAAGAAAATGTGGAGGGTTTACAATTAATAAATAACCGTAATGATCAGAGTTATAGATTACTTTTAATTTCAAAAATGCATGTAGAGTCTCTTATTTTGTCAGCTGCTCAAGTTAACAGTACTAATATTAAAAAGAGTCCCTTCTTTGACAGGATCCCAGCTGCATTGTGTGGTATTTTATATTTTTGCATCACATTTTTGGTTAGTTTTTCATAAAGTTGTGGTTTTCTGGCAAATTAGTGGCAAATGATTAAAGATTGAAGTTAGAAAATAATGACAGACATTTGAGTTTCAGATTTCATACCCTTCAGAAAATTCATACTAATGCAAGACCTAAGTATCTTTCTAAGTTTATAAGAGCAATATTTAAAAATTGTCCTAATTTTTGGGCCTTTGTCCCACTTCAATTTATGGATTTGTCCAGATTTCTTGCTCTGAGGTTTGAGAGGTATGACAAATGTGTCAGGGCCATCACCGTCAGCCAGAGACTTTTCAAATTGTGACATACTTGTTGCACTCCACTCCCCCACATAGTGACTCTGGATGTGTCCAAGCAAGGCAAGGAGCAGTTATGCAGTGTTAAGTATGCAGAATATCCCCCCATCCAAGGTAGACACAAGTACTACAGTGGCTTTTCATCTGTCCTTGATTTTGCAGAATGTTCTGGTCTTCTGTCATATTTTTATACTGTTGATTTATGCTTCGTATTCAGAAAATGCATGTTGTTGCAGTGCCTGCTCTGTGTTTAAGTAGAAATGCTTTAATGACCATCAGGTAACTTGTCTGAAATTGCAAGATGCAAGTAAGCTTTAATGAGCATACTGTTAAAGAATTACCAACATTGAAAGCCTTTTTTTGTTGCCATGCAGAGAATATTTACATAACTAGATAGCTTATAAGCCTTGGGTATTGAAATGCATATGACAGTATTTGTAATAAAGGACAGGATTACAGTATTTTCAGAAATGCATTACATTTTTTGGAGACTTGCAGTCATCTTTGCAGGCTTTACCCATAAATTAAACAGAATGCTAGTCTATCATGTGTGGTCCATAACCTGTGCAGTAATCCTTTAAGCAATTTATCTTGAGCTTGTTTCTTGTTTGCTGTTCATTTTTAACTTTGATTATGTTTTCCCTCATGAAACAATTAGATAGTTGTTGTTAGGCAGCAGGGCTTTTTTGGATAAGAAACATTTTTACAAGTGGGGGTATCACATAGATTCCTACTTTCAGCATGTTACTTGGTACTTTTACAAAGTTGAATATAAATTATAATTAGAACTGCAGTACAAGGAGAAGCGGTTTGAGTTGAGTGCTGCTTGTTTTTTTATACTTGATTTTGACTGCATTCCAGTAATGTATTTAAAAAGTAATTTATTTTTTCATGCCTCACAACCTTTTTGTTTCCATCTAGATATTAAGTAAGCTGTCATGTAGCCAATGCATTGAAATATTTTTTTCTTCTACACTTCATTTTGTCTTGATTGGATTCTCATAATGATGGTTTGATACCCAGGGCAGCATATTTAATTAAAGTCCCAGTTTTTGCATTTTTTAGCATAGCCCCACCCCTTTCTGGTTGGCCACACCCCTTCCCATTGGCCTCACCCATTCAGCTGTCTCCTGCAGCCCCCCTTTGATTTGAAGCCACCAGCCGCCACTGCTAATTGGCTATCAAGGGCTGGTCAGTTAGTGTGATAGAGAGTCTGCAATTCAGAGACATGGTGAAGACACATAAAGAAACTCCTAATTAGCAGCCCATTACAATGTCACTGAATTGCACACTATGCCGCAGACCTAACAATACTAATACACTAGTGTTCTCCCTACTAGCCTATCCATTGCTGTAACATAGGCAACCACTACACACATGCATACACACACACACACACACACACACCACAAGCCTTAAAATTCTACATACATACATACACACACACACACACACACACACACACACACACACACACACACACACACACACACACACACACACACACACACAAAATCTTATCATCCATAAACAAGCATTCATACATTCACTGACACTAAGAGAAACACTCACCTACAGACTCACATATGTGCTCAAACACACACACACACACACACACACACACACACACACACACACACACACACACACGCACACACACACACACACAAGGCTCTTCTGTACTTACCTGAACTGTGATTACTCTCATAGGAATGAATGGGTGAATGCTGTCAAAACACAGTGTTCACTTTTTCTCCTAGAGAAAAAAAATAACCTTGGCAGAGTGATTCTATAAATCTCTAAATTGCTAAATTAATCTGGGGCCATGGCCATTCTCAGGGAAAAGCACATGGCTAATTACAACTGGGCAGTTTCCCAGACTGCCATATTAGCATGTGGCATCCCTAGCAAGATGGCTGTCTGCACTATGGCCCCAGAGAGGGAAAAACCATACCATCAGACCAGTTTCTGAATCAGAAGGGCTTACTACAATGAGGAGTCCTCAAACTAAGGCTTCTGCATTGTGGTAAGCCTTTCAGAATTTCAGGGAATGTTTGTAAAGTTTGTCTTTGCGTCTTCTTTTGCAGACCTTACTTCATCTTAGTCTTCACATCTGTATGGTCTACATCATGTCTATGCCCTTACAGAGACAAGTTCTCCAAAGCTGCACACACACTAATCAGAAAGTGGTCTCAGTAGCTGTGTTGAGGAAATATAACCCCCTCTTTTCACTAGTCATGCACCTTTTTGTGCATAGAAAGCACACATTTGTTATTACTGCCATCTTTCTTTACAAGTATACTTTACAGTACAAAATTATTATATCAAGTCCGTTTTATGTGTTTGTGCCTTGTCTCCAGTTGAGAGTATGCTTCCAGTGTTTATTGCATGTTTTTGTGTATTATACGTGTATGCACTGAGTTTAAACTGCTGTACACTGAACCATTTTTATAACTTTGCTAAGTTCCTTCCCATCTTTCCTACTCCACCTCAAGATACCAGACTGTGTACATACTCATTTCAAAGTCTGTAGAAAATGTAGGAGCTGCCGGCTAATGTAGATTTTGCAGTACAGAACTAGAAACAGCGACACATCTTGCTGCTGAATGTGATATACTCATGAGTGAGGGATGTATAATGAAAGGCAGAGCAATGTGGCAAGGCTGTTATATTGGTGATTATGTAAACACTACAGCGTGCAGGTAGTTGAGAACTATTAGAAACATGAACCACACAGAATTAGTAAAAACAGAGAAGTCTAGATCATATTGAATTATCTAATACCATAATCAAAAAAACAGAAGCAAGAAAAATCAGGTATTATAAATAAAAAAAGGACAAAAGCAGCATTATTCACTGAAATAGCTACACTTACTGCTTATCATGTCCTGTATATCGAGAGACATGAAGTCATTAATACCAGGGTATACAAAGTGAGACTACAGCATTATGGAATAAAGATACCCACGTAGTTCCTGTAATTGTAACAGCAACAAGGTTAATAAATCAAACCTAAATATGTTACCAATATGTGTAACTCCGCGCAAACTGCAGAAAGGGGCAATCCTGGGTACGTTCTGGGTGCTGAGAAGAGCAGGTTTGGCAAATATTGAAGACCAAAGCAATACAAATTTCATGAGCTTTAATAATGCTCTGATAAGAATGATGTCCATTCCTGTCTCAGTACTAGAAACCCTAACCATTATAAGAAAGTGAAAAAGAGCATTCAACATTATTTAATCCCTGAAATATCACACCCAGGAAACCATTAAAAGGATTAGTTACATAAATGAATGTTATGTCAAACCCTAAAAGTAGCATCTTTCATGTCTCATCTTTTAATGCAAGCACTCCATTTATTACAACTCTCTGCTTCATTTTAGACAATGTCTGCTACTGAGGCTCATCTCTGGCCTATTTAATTTGCTTATTCTTTTTTGTGCATAAGTGGACATTTGTATTTATGTGCATGGAATTATGTCAAAATGTCTTTCCATACCTCTCAACTATACAGATTTTCGCAGAATGCCCAGATTTTTGGTCTGCTTCTCATAAAATGTTGGTTTTCTGGCAAATTATTGAGGGCTGAAGTCAGAAAATGATAGACATTTGAGCTTCAGATTTCAAACTCTTCAGAAAATTCATGCTAATGCAAAACCTGCTATTCTATCAATTTCCTAAGTTTGTAAGAGCAAATTTTAAAAAGTGTCCCTAATTTGGGCCTTTGTCCCCCCATTATTTCTGGGTTTGTCCAGATTTCTTGCTCTAAGAGGTTGAGAAGTATGTGTCTCTCTAATGTCTAGGCAGACTTCATTTACAGATGTATATTAGTCTGTTACATTGGTCACAGAGTTAAAAAATTCCATGCTATTTGTTTACTGTAATCCCTCCTTCTTTCCTGCCACCACCCACTTCTGTCTCTTACTCCTCATCCCTTTCCTCCTTCCTTATTTCTTTCATCCTTGCTCCTTTCCATCCTTGGTCTGTTAGTCTAAAAATAGCTAAAGACTCAAAAGACAATCATAAGGCCTTCTTAGGGTGGAAAACCTAGGTGAAAAACCCCAGATATGCTCAGAACTAGTTCAAATGATGTGAAGATTACCATCCTACAGATCACTGGCTGCCAACATACTACTGGGTTCGTTCAGTAGTGCAAACTCCCCCTCCCCCCAGAGATAGAGATACCCCAAATATTGCATTGCCCCAAACATCTCAGTAAGCAGTGGAGAACTGCTCTCAAAAAAAAAGCAAAACATGCATGACCTGACCTGATGGTGTCCCCCTGGCTGTGTGCTAAACTCAATGAGGAATTAAATTAAACCTACAGCAGAGTGTCAGGTTTAGTCTTACTACCTCTGGATACAGGCACCCTTTGGGAAAAACAAGTTACCCCTTAGCTACCAAATAGGTGGGCAATCCACAGAGCACAGAAGAAGCGGTCAGACCCTGGGGGACAGTTGATAGTAGTCTGTCATTCGACACCCATGTAGCTAAAGTAGTTAGGAAGACCTTCCTTCTTGCCCACACCTTATCATGAAGGATTCTCATTCATCATCAAGGAGGCTTAGTCTCTTTACTCATCACTCATCAGATTGAGGATTGAGATATAATGCCCCCATTCATTCGGGATGTATCTGACTGCAGCTGGACAAAAAGTTCACCAAAAGGATAAAGGGTCTCAAAATCTGTCCTCAATTGATCGGATCACTGAACTCCTCCAGCTCTATTCAGTCGCTATCATTGTTTCCATAGACTCAGAGGTGACCTTCAACTGAGAACAAACAAACCTAGAATTTGACAATAATGCTCCACCCTTAAAAAATCCAGATCTCCATCCAGGCGGAGAGACACAAACTCGACACGGGCGTGCTATAGGACGCACGGATATTAGGATTACTCAATATCAGACTCCCTAAATCCCAATCCCGTAAAAATCCCGGCAGGAGCAGGGCAGAGCACTGGCTGGCCTTGTTCAAGAGAAATTGACCAGATATAATGGAGATCGCAGATCAGCCCTAGATTATACCAGAGTCACAGCTTGACAGAGGCAAAATAAAAATAATGGGTTATATTCCCTTATACTAAAGGGGTGGCAAAACGATGTAAAGGGCTTGTGGCTGATTGTAAAGAAAGGAACCTAGATAGCATGCAACTAGCCTGGATAACTTGCTAATTTATGTGTGTGTGTGTGTGTGTGTGTGTGTGTGTGTGTGTGTGTGTGTGTGTGTGTGTGTGTCTCCCTGAAGTCTAGATAGACCACAGTCACAGTACTGTACTGTTCTGGTGACACAGTCAGGGAATGTCATGTGATTTATTTACTGTGATTTTACTTCTTTCTTTGTTTATTAGGATTTTTATCTGGGGTAGGCACTGATCCAATGGAACTTTCTCAGACACTGCGTAGCAACATTGTCTGGTCAAATGACTTGCACAGAGTCACACAACAGGCAAACCCTGGACTAAAGGAAAAAATCAGTAACATCTAATATCCTTAACCATGTGGCTAACCGTCCCTTCCTTCTTTTTCCTCCCCCTCTTATCCTCACTCCCTCTATTCCTCCCTCACTCCATTTGTACCTTACTTCCATTCCTTTGCAGTACAGCAACTGATGTTAAACTAAGGAATATTTGTGGCCTTTGCCTTGTGCTTGTTTTGAAAATGGTAATAAGATATGCTTTCCACAGTTATTTGAGTGCATTCAGTCCTCCTTGCACAACTCTCAACTGTCCCGAATTTCCCAGGTTCACCCATTTTTCAATTAAATACAGGTCCATCTCTGGCCACCTGATTTATCTGTTAAAATTCCTGTATTTTTAAAATTCTGCTATAAAGAGACCTCTTTTTTTGGCTTATGACAATTTAGCCAATCAGAACATCGCTTTGCTGCATCTAATATGTATGCTACCAGATGGCTTTCTGTTCTGCTACTGACTAGTTGCATCTCTCAACTGTACAGATTTTTGCAGAATGTCCAGATTTTTGGGTCATATTTTTGGCCTGTTCCTCATAACATTTGTGGTTCTGGCAAATTTTTGGAACAATCCAAGGACTGAAGTCACTAAATAATAACATACATTTTGAGTTACAGACTTCAAATTCTTCAGAAAATGCATGTTTAAACAAAACCTGTTATTCTAGAAACTTTCTAAGTTTATAAGAACAATATTTAAAACATGTCCCTATTTTTGGGCCTTTGTCCCCCCATTTTATTGGGCTTTGTCCAGATTTCTTGTACTAAGAGGTTAAGAGATATAGCAAGTTCCAGTTTAGTGCCTCTAGACTGGTTAATGTATGGCAGTGGACTTGAGAAACATCTTTTCTTTTTCTATTAGGTCCACTTAGACCGCATATTAACTGGTGTAGGAAGAACAATGGTCTGTTCTATTGTTTGTCACACTAGAGAAGTGCATTTTCAGACTTGAAATTGTTTCTGTTCAACTTTGAGAGCCCTGAGCTGAAGAAAGAAGACTTGGGTGCACTAGATGGAGAGCCACTGTTTGCCTGCTGTGATCATCACTGGAACAAGGCAGGACTGTGGGACCAGCAGGATTTGTTATATATTGCCTGGACAACTTTGTTCACAGGAGGTCTGAAGTTGTTGGAGCCACCGAGAGAATTTAAGGATTTTTTTTTGTGCAGTCATGTGATTGGTTTGCAAATGTTGTTTATTCTTTGTTGACAAGATCAATGGTAAGCAACCACAGATTCCCAGGTCAATCTTTTTTTACTGCTGCGGGCAGCAGTCAGATACAGAAGATGACTTTTTAAGGCACTTACCATAGCTAGCTGAGGAAGATAGAGATAACTTGTTAGCTGCATTTTCAGTTTAATATAAAGTTAGTCAAATATATGTATCACGAAAGGCAAAGCCCCTGGGAATGAGACTCTAGCAGCTGAAATGTATCTATGTATCCATATAACAGTTGCTGAGTATAGTATTGTATGGATATATAGTATGTTGATGCTAATGCAAAATCTGTTGTCCTGTCAATTTTCTAAGCTTGTTGCTAATGAAAAACCTGTTATTGTATCAACTATCTTATGAGAGCAATATTTTGAAGCTGTCCCCAAAATGTAATATTATATTTGTCTCCTCCTCATTATGTTGGGGTTTGTCCAGATTTCTTGAGCATAGCTGTTGAGAGATGGCTTGTTATTTTTTTATTATGTTGCAAATAATGGCATTTGTGTTGTTGATGCTGGGATTGCAGTTACTAATAAATGGAGTAACACAGTTCATATCTTTTAGAACATGCATGTTGATAATGCAAAATCTGTTGTTCTGTCAACTTTCTAAGCTTGTTGCTAATGCAAAACCTGTTATCCTTCAACTGCTAAGTTTGAGAGCAATATTTATAAACTGTCAATGATTGCAGTGCTTTCCCCCTCCACTGTTTTTTGGCTTTATTTAGAATTCCACAGCATCAGCTGCAGAAATTGACTTTTCTTGCCAATGTGATTAAGTTGAATAATAGTTTTACTCTGACATTCTGTGTCTAACCATGGGGAAATGTCATGGGTAGACCTGTAGTCAATAGTCCATGTAGGTTGGACTACTGAATGTAAATTGATTTCTGTATATTGCTTCTATATTAAACATTTGTCTTCTGCAAAAAGTTCCTATCTTCACAAAAATGGAACTATCGGGGTGCGAGGGTGGTGTGGGCCATGTATCACCTGAATTTTATTAAGCCATCTGAAAATATGAATATTTCTGTATTATAAGCTTGTGTGTTCATATATCTCTGTGTTGCTTGTGTGTGTATTAAATTCTCTTTTTAATAAAAACGTTTTCAAATAAAGTCCTGTCTTTGTGTAATTGAAGGTATTTGGCTGTGTGCAACAGAATGTGTGTGGGCATGTACATTAATGAGCTCATTTGATTATGCATATACCATGCTAATTAGGTGTCCCTGATTGTCCTGATGTTAAGGTCCTTTGTCCATGATTCTCTCATCTGGAGGTTGAGAGATATGGTTTGTTTTTGTTTGTTTGTTTGCTTGTTTTTGTTTGCTTGTTTGTTTGTTTGTTTGTTTGTTGATTTAATTTGATAATCGAGTGGCCCCACTGAGCCCAAGTCCTGTAGCACTATAAGTCAAAAAAAGAAGCTGAAAATATAACTGTGATAGAACAGGCAAAAGACTTATCAATCATAATCATTAATTGTAAGTGGTAGATCTATAACAGGCAGTAATAAAAAAGTTCTTGATAACAAAGAAATCTAGCAGAGAGGCAAGATGGCTGAAGTTCTGGATCTCAAGATAAAGACTGAGTGAAGTTTGTCCAAGATCATCAAGGATACAGAAGCTTGACTTACCTACATTAACAACCTAAGAAAAATGTCATCAGGCCACAGTGCTTCTTCTATTTTATTTATTTTTTTAAAATTGTTATAGGATCATAGTATCATAGTAGGTTACTAGACTAACAGCCCCAGAGCCCTTACAAGTGTAGCCAAGTTCAACACATGTTCCCAAGAGTGTCTGGTTCAAGCAGACACCAAAATCATCAGCACCTACTGCCTTTTCCAAGAGGGACACAGTTAGAACTCCTAGGGGTTAAGGACCTTTCCTTCTTTCAATGAATGTGATAAAAACATAGTTTCCGAGTTTTGATTGGTTAATATAAACCGTCTCTTCTTTTTTGTAAATACTCAAAAAAAAATATATATATATATATATATATATATATATATATATATATATATATATATATATATATATATATATAGAGGCCTTTTTAATCTCATGTCTAGCCACCCACCTTGTCGTTCATTAAGGCTTACAACTCTCTATGAGAATATCCATATCTAATAATTTACCTATACAATGTTTTATTTCTTTCTTAGATGAGCTGGTTGCCTTTTCTTCTGTTTTTGCACTTCCTGTTCTTACTACCATTTCTACTGACTTAACTGACACAGTTTTCCATTCCCATCCTTCTGTGATTGCGTCTTAACTGATTTTTGTAGAATGTCCAGATTTTGGTCTCATGTTTTTGGCCTGTTTTTCATAAAATTGTGGTTTTCTGGCAAATTAGTGGCAAATCATTAAAGATTGAAGTTAGAAAATAAAGACAGACATTTGACTTTCAGACTTCATATCCTTTAGAAAAGTCATGAAATGCAAAACTTGTTATTCTATCAACTTTCTAAGTTTGTAAGAGCGTTAATTAAAAAATGTCCCTATTTTTGGGCCCCTGTTGCACTCATATTTAAGGCTTTGTCCAGATTTCTTGCTCTAAGAGGTTGAGAGGTATGATTGCATATGCTTCTTGAACTGTGTTTTTCCCTCACATTTCTTACTGACTTTCTGAAAACTACATATTTTTTGTGAAGGAAACAGATGTGATATGCTGACTAAAATGAGACTGGCATTCTACTATTTGTTATAGCATTAAAGTGTAAAACCTGTCATAAGACTTGGTCAGTTGGCTTATAGCAATATTGTAAAATAACATTGAGCTGTTTTTGTTGCATTATTAGATTAATTTCCCACATCTCAAAAAATGCATACATCTTGTCAAGCAGACAGTCTTAAAAATTAACAAGACCAGAATAGAATTACACAGTTATAGAAATTCCAGCAAGGAGGAAATGGGTAACGTTACTGCAGCAAGATAAAATAATAGTAAACAATTTGTTATATGGTAATGGGAAATCGATTTAGTTTTTATACAGCATTTCAACCGATGTTTGCCTGTCTAGCTGTCTGTCTATGTGTGTGTGTGTGTGTGTGTGTGTGTGTGTGTGTGTGTGTGTGTGTGTGTGTGTGTGCAGATATATATATATATATATATATATATATATATATATATATATATATATATATATTTGCATCAGACATTTATACCGCCTCACAAAATGTCTTGCCTCTCTATCACTTTAGAATGTTTTTTCAGTTATCATTGTACTATAAGTATACTACTCTTTTCTTAATGACACCTAAGTGCCTTGTAAATACCGTGCAGCCCTGCTGAAACATTAAAGCTTTTCCTTTGACATGGAGGAATAAATGTAGTTCTGTTTTACTTAATATAAAAAACACTCTCATACATCTATAGCACTGTTTTTAATAAAAAAACATCTGGTGAACACATTAATGAATACAGTGTGACTCTACTGTATTTCTGAGATATAAACAAGCAAGACTTAGTTTTAAACTTATCATAAAATTAGCCCAACTCAATGATATTACAATGCTGTTCTTGATGAGAGACCACACCATATAACTCAGTGGAGGTAAAGAAAACTTTCACTGACAGAAGGCTTAGAAATGTCAGTCCATTAATTAATGTTTTAGGATGGTTTTAATGTCCTGATTTCTGTGTTTAGCCACGCATTACAGGTGTCTTAACACATGACAGCATGTTTTGACACTTGAACCACATTGTCTATCTTCCTAATCCTTACGTCAGCTTTTCAGCCTTTGCCTGGCTCCTCTCTACCTTGTTTTTTTACTTAGATTTTCAACAAAGAATGTTATCTTAATTCAAGAACCCTTCACCACTTTTGTGTGTGTGTGTGTGTGTGTGTGTGTGTGTGTGTGTGTGTGTGTGTGTGTGTGTGTGTGTGTGTGTATGCATGCGCGTGTGTGTGTGTTTACATATATGTGAATAAGCAAACTGCCTCTTGTTTTCTTCACACTGCAGAGTTTAATACATGTTGCACTATCATTCATAACAGTCTGGCAATTAACATAAAAATAAGGCTATGAGATGTTAATGATCTGCTTCCTGTAATCCAGAGTCGGATTCCATTTGCCTGCAGTCTAATTCTGAGCAAATCATTTAGCCAGACAGTGTTCCCAGGCCAGGTTTGAAAAGGCTCCATATGGGTCAGTGCTCTACCCTGGTTAACAAATACAATATAATGTAAATAAAAATGTGCATATGTGCATGTGTGTGTGTGTGTGTGTGTGTGTGTGTGTGTGTGTGTGTGTGTGTGTGTGTGTGTGCGTGCACGTGTATTAACGTGCACACATTTGAGTGTATGCAAATGTCTCTGCTACTTTCATCACAGTCAATGTACTGGGTGGGCATGCTTGCTTTCACTTAAACTCCATCTCTTCCAGTGACACTATACAGCTTCCTGTTTCTTCTATGCCCAGTTTAGAGTGACCAGTTCTACAGATGTTTTAATGAATTCCAGTTTGAAATAAACATACAGGTCTTTGATTTTTTTTTCTCTTTTAATATATATTTTGGAGCTTTAAGTCTGTTATGAAACTTGACAAATCTCTGTTTACTTAATCTCTAGACTTTTCTCGGGTTATTACTAGACAAAATGGGGCCCACGTGGAAAGATAGCACAGAAGACCACCTACAAAATCAATAAAGGAGAACCCAGGCAGCACATTCAAGTGAAAATGCCAAATAGGTAAACTTAATGCATTTTCTGAATGATTGCATCTAAGATAAATTTGGAAACAGATGGAAAATGTGCAAAACATTTCTATTTTAAGTGCTGCAAGTGGTTAAACATGTTCCCCAGCCCTAAGAAGTTTGTGTGTGCACTATCATGACAGTTTAGTTGTGAGTAATCTTGACTATGTTTTTGTAAGCTTCATCTCATTTCCAAACACAGCAGCTTGCACACCTTCATATTGTGTTTTTGTTCACATAAGTGTTTCATTATTTCAAGAACTGATTAGATAAAACAGAAGACAATGTATTTTACGAGTATTCTGGTTTACATGACACTGCTGCCCTCATGTGGAAAAACAGAATCTTTTTTTTTAGGTTAATACAAAATATCAAGTTGCAAAAATGTGAAAGAGGCTGTCAGCAGTCCTAAAAATAAGCAGACTACAAAAAGGTTGCCGCACACTGAAAGTCAAAAGACTGTGGTGAGCACAAGCAATGATTTCTCAGGGATAACATCTAAGTAATACATCTTTATTTAAGCATTTTAAACTGTTTATGTGTGGTAGTCAAACAAGTGTCTGCTTTCAACCTTTCACATATAATGACGGCTAAGAAAAAAATAACTGTAGAGAATATATACAAATAAATGCTAATTAAGACAACTGGTAAACACAAGAAAAGTAATACTTATGTAAATACCTTGGTAGCTGTAGATACATAACGCAAATGGGACTGAAAACAATGCAAATGCAGTAGCATATCAAAATGAAACATTCTAGGTTGAAACTAAAAAAAAAAAAAGATAAGATCATAAGAAACACATATTAAGGATATGATAATATGTAGCATAAAGAAACACAAAAATATGTATTTATTTGTCTTTGTTTACTAGGAAAGTGTGAATATCTGGGGAGAAAAGCTCCATTTGCTTACACGGCATTATACTAAGTTCTAGTTAAACATAGAGTAGTTACATTTCTATTTACATTTATACACAAACAGTAGTTGCATTTATACATTCTAAGACTTTACAGAGATGGACGTTACTAAAGAGAAAGCCCACATGCAACTTAGTGGATTGTACAGGCAGCAGTTATGTATAAAAATTGTTTTGCAATTTCAGTGAGAGATTAAGAATTTTCTGTTTGAGGAGAGTATTTGAAGAGTATCATACGGTGAGCACAAAGTCTTAACCTTGGGATGAGCATGTGCAAGACCAGGATTGGTTAAGATGTTGTTTAAGCAATTATTTAAAACTATTGAATTTGTTGGAGTTTTGTTTGCATGGGGATACCATTCCAGAGTTTAGCAATGGGTTGGGAGTAGAGCAAATCTTCTGAAACAATATTTGACTTATTTGTAAGTAATAAGAATTTGATAATAGAGCGGAGGTCCCTTGCTGGACAGTAGGGAGGTAATAAGTTTTGTAGTGCAGGGCATTTTTCTGGTTGATGAGTGAGTCAGTGTGTTGTAGTTAGTTGTGAATATTTTAGTTAGCTGTGTAATTCAAGCAAATTTAATTGATTTAAGCTCTAAAAATGGTGGGTCCTATGAGGGAGATAGGTAGCAATTTTGGGTCTATATTACCGTGTTAAAAGACATATTCACCGAACACGTCTTAATAGACACAGAAATATTGAATTCTTCCCAGGGGAAAAAATCGCTTAGCCATACGGAAAAAAAAAACACTTTCAAACTCTACAACGTCACCCTCCCCACACCCCCCAATGTGGGGGACTGTGCCCACCACACCCCCCTAACTAAATATACCAACTCCAAGATCACATTACAGTGGGGAAAAGGGCAAATCACTGATGATGGCCGAGCAATTTTTTTCCCCCGGGAAAAATTCACTAACTCAGCCATTCAGGTTTTTGACAAGTCAGTATTTACATGTTGATCAAGACATGTTCGGCGAACATGTCTTTTGACATGGTAATATAGACCCAGCAATTTTAGCTATTTTATTATAGCAGGAGGCAAGTTTCTTTCTTTGAATATTGTGTAAGTTTGTTATGATAGGAGCATCATATAACAGAGTTGGCAATAAGAAGGTGGTGGCTAGAGTTTTTCTTGCAGTATCTGTAAGAAATTCATCAATTCTGTAAAGGGAGCCTAGTTTCTGGTGTATAGATTTAATTGTGTGCAGTGTATGCTGGTCATATTTGTGATATGCATCCATTATAATTATCACAAAAGGAAATATTGCCAGCCCAGCTATCTGGAAATTTGTAAGTGGTTATGTGTCATTTGTGAATGCAATGTAAGATGCTTGTGCTACAACTTTGTTAGAACTGTGTGTCATGTACTGAGCTAAAATGTAACCACGGCATGCCCTGCTGGCTTAGAACATAAATGTATATAAACTATTGTAATTGTGTAACTGTGTATGTTTTAACAGTGGAAACTAGAACATAGAGGATTAACTTGCAAAACTTCCAAGAAAATAGTTGAAATTAAATTGTTTTATGATTGTGCTATAAAAGCTAGTATCAATGCAGCAATGAGACAGGATGTCTAGAACTAGGGTGCTTTCTGCATTGTTTTGTAAGTGTTTTATTGTTTTGTGTCTTCCAGCAGTTGCAAAGATCTGAGAGATATGCATTTTTTCACAGGGAGATGCTAACATGCTGATAGTTTCTGTCAATGGGTGTTTAGCTTGGGAACTAAAGTCAGGTGACAAAAAGTGATGTCATCCAAGCTAACCCTGCAGTAATATTTGATATTAATTTAAGAACTCTCAGGGGTGCATTTTGTGCTTGTCTTTGACCTGACAGCATCAGCTGGGAATCATCCATTCACCTTGCCTTGCTGTAAGTTTCTAGGGCATAGTAACGCTTTTAGATTCAGATAGGAATATAGTGAAGTATAGCTTAGATGTTTTCTTTATTTATTTGAGACTGTCCTGCAATTTGTTTTAAATGTGATTTTAAAGGTTACTTTGATGATTTATTGAGTATTTTGTTGTTCTTTTATTATTTATTATTAAATATATTTAAATGTATCTTTGTGGCTGATATTTATGAGACATATTTAAGTTCTTAGCGTTCTTGCATATCTATTTGGTGACATTGTGCAGGCCACTCCTAAAAGACTTGTCTCTTGATCAAGCTACCATTTAGATTAATAGTAACATTCCACAGTAAGATTGGACAACCTTTGGGCCTTAAAGTAGATAATAAGGAGGTCGCTGGTGGCGGTAAAAACTACCTTATAGTCTGGGCAGAAGGGAGCATAGCTAGTAAACCTGTGCCAGCCTTTCCCAGGTGTGAGTGTGTGTGTGTGTGTGTGTGTGTGTGTGTGTGTGTGTGTGTGTGTGTGTGTGTGTGTGTGTGTATAAATCACTGGTTGGACAGAGAGGATGCCGGAGGTCTTAGCTTGGCTACTCAGCTGAAATCTCAGCTCTATAGCTGTGCCAGTGGAAAGTCTTATTGGGGATCTGGAGAAAGAGGGAGAACCCAGCCCCAGACTGACTGTGGTCTCTGTGTGCTCTTAAGGGAAATTACACTTTACAGTGTGTGTACTTATCATCCTCCCAGTGTGTACGTCCCCCACTGTTGTCAGTGGTGGGGATTGAGACTCCTTGATTACTGGGCCAGTGCAGGGGTGTCACATATTAATTGGTGGGCAGTGGTGGGATATCCACATCATAGTTGGCTGGTAGTGGTGGGATATCCACGTATTAGGATTCAGTGGTGTGCATATGGAATTCCTGTAGCCTGTAAACAATGGCCACTAAGGAAGATGCTTGTACTCTCAATCTGCCATACAGTGAACATTCAGAGTTTCAAATCACAGTTGTTTTATTTTTTGTTAGCTTAGCTAGTCAGGGAGAGCAGGCAAGGATGTCAGCAGAGGAGTATGGCAAGCTGACAAGGACCCTGTTGGCTGAGATGTGCTAGGCTAAAGGAGTAGTGCATGCCAACTTGACTACAGCAGAAATGATTGTAGCCTTGCGCAGGACCCGGACCAGCAATCAGGAGGACAATCAGACTGGCCTTGGGGATATACAACTCTGAGAAAATGAACAGTTCAGTCTTTCCGCAGAGGAGTTAAAAGTCTGTCTGGAGTTTAAGAGACTTGAACTGGAGGCCAAACATTTGGAAAAAGAATCAGCAGAGAGACTGCCGCAGGAGAAACAAATGGAATTAGAAGCAGCAGAGAGACTGAGACATCTGGAAGCTGAAGAGAATGAGAGGCAGAAGCAAGATGAAATGGAAATGCTGACTCTTCGCCAGAGTCATGGAGGTAATGGAGAAGGGAGTAACCGAACCCCAGAAGCAACAAAGGTCGGTAAATTTCTTTCACAATTTAGAGAAGGGGATAATTTTGATAGCTTTATTTATATGTTTGAAAGGGTATGTAAATAGTATAATGTTGACCATTTTTATGGTCCCTTGCTGGACAGTAGGGCGGTAATAAGTTTGATGAAGGTTGATGAGTGACTCAGTGTGCTCTAGTTGGTTGTAAATATTTTAGTTAGCTGTGTAATTCAAGCCAATTTAATTGCTTTAAGCTGTAAAAATGGTGAGTCCTATGAGGGAGATAGGTAACAATTTTGGGTCTATATTACCGTGTCAAAAGACATGTTCACCAAACACATCTTAATCGACACAGAAATATTGAATTGTCAAAAACCCAAACAGCCAAATTAGTGAATTTTTTCCAGGGGAAAAAATTCCTCAGCCATACTGAAAACAAAACACACTTTCAAACCCTACAACGTCACCCCCCACAACTCCCAATGTGGGGGGGCTGTGCCCCACACACACCCCCTAACTAAATATACCAATGCTGAGATCGCATTATACTGGGGAAAAGGGCAAATCACCGATGATGGCCAAGCAATTTTTTTCCCCTGGGAAAAAATTCACCAACTCAGCCGTTCGGGTTTTTGACAAGTCAATATTTCCATGTTGATTAAGACGTGTTCGGCGAACATGTCTTTCGACACGGTAATATAGACCCAGTAATTTTAGCTATTTTACTGTAGCAGGAGGCAAGTTTCTTTCTTTGAGTATTGTGTAAGTTTGTTACGATAGGAGCATCATATAACATATTTGGCAATAAGAAGGTGGTGGCTAAAGTTTTTCTTGCAGTATCTGTAAGGAATTCATCAATTCTGTAAAGGGAGCCTAGTTTCTGGTATATAGATTTAATGGTGTGCAGTATATGCTGGTCATATTTGAGATATGCATCCATTATAATTATCACAAAAGGAAATATTGCCAGCCCAGCTATCTGACATTTTGCAAGTGCTTATGTGTCATTTGTGAATGCCATGTAAGATGCTTGTGCTACAACTTTGTTAGAACTTTGTGTTATGTACTGAGTTAACACGTAACCACAGCATGCCCGCTGGCTTAGAACAGAAATGTGTATAAACTATTGTAATTGTGTAAATGTGTATGTTTAACAGTGGAAACTAGAACATAGAGGGTTAACTTGCAAAACTTTAAGAAAATAGTTGAAATTAAATTGTTTATGATTGTGCTATAAAAGCTAGTGTCAATGTAGCAATGAGACAGGATGTCTAGGACTAGGGTGCTTTCTGCATTGTTTTGTAAGTGTTTTATTGTTTTGTGTCTTCCAGCAGTTGCAAGGATTTCAGAGATATGTATTTTTCACAGGGAGATGCTAAAATGCTGATAGTTTTTGACAATGGGTTTTTAGCTTGGGAACTAAAGTCAGGTGACAAAAAGTGATGTCATCCAAGCTAACCCTGCAGTAATATTTGATATTAATTTAAGAACTCACTGAGAGGGGGGGGGGGCATTTTGTGTTTGTCTTTGACCTGACAGCATCAGCTGGGAATCATCCACTCACCTTGCCTTGCTGTAAGTTTCTAGGGCATAGTAACTCTTTTAGATTCAGATAGGAATATAGTGAAGTATAGCTTAGATGTTTTCTTTATTTATTTGAGACTCTCCTGCAATGTTGTTTTAAATATTTCCTGTGATTTTAAACTATGAGGTTACTGTGATTATTTACCGAGCATTTTGTTGTTCTTTTATTATTTATTATTAAATATATTTAAATCTCTGAACACTTCAAAATCCAGCTGCATTCTTACCTCTCCCAAAAATAGAAATGCAATTGCACTCCACCTACCTAACCTTCTTAATACATAAATACTTTATAACACAAAATGTTTGTTCTTCCTTACACATTATTGATTAACCCTATGTACTGCCTTCATGGTAATGCTACCTCTGTACCACTCTCAGAGGATTTAAACCTCTGTATTAATTTAACTCATGCTAATATTCATGCATAAAGAACTCATCCCTGCTAATGTTACTTCTATATCATTCTCAGATAATTTAAACCTCTGTATTAATTTAACCTTGTACTACTGTTCTCAACCACTAAACATGTAAATATGCTTTAATCCTTCTCCAAGCTGCTGTTTAACTTTTGTTTAGTTTTTGCCATTTTGTATGTAAAATTTGCTTAGTTTGTTTCTGTTTCCACTATGTATTGTACTTCATATTATGGAGCTTGTACTATGTATTATTGGAGCTTTTCTCCCAGGGCCTCCACTGAAAATGGGCTCTTTGAGCCCAGTGGACCTCCCCGGTCATCAAACTGGAAATAAATAAATAAATAAATAAATATTTAAACGTATCTTTGTAGCTGATATTTGTGAGACATATTTAAACTCTTAAGAGTTCTTGCATATCTATTTGGTGACTTTGTGCAGGCCATTCCTCATAGCATTGTCTCTTGGTCAAGCTACCATTTGGATTAATAGTAACCTTCCACAGTAAGACTGGACACCCTTTGCTTAGGGACTTAAAGTAGATGATAAAGAGCTGGCTGGTGGCAGCAAAACTACCTTATAGTCTGGGCAGAAGGAGGTATAGCGAGTAAACCTGTGCCAGCCTTTCCCAGGTGTGTGTGTGTGTGTGTGTGTGTGTGTGTGTGTGTGTGTGTGTGTGTGTGTGTGTGTGTGTGTGTGTGTTTCAGCTACTTGGACAGGGACACGAAGCACTGGTTGGACAGAGAGGGTGACGGAGGTCTTAGCTTGGCCACTCAGCTGAGATCTCAACTCTATAGCTGTGCCACTGGGGAGTCTTATTGTGGATCTGGAGAAAGAGGGAGAAACCAGACCCAGACTGACTGTGGTCCCTGTGTGCTCTTAAGGTAAATTACACATTACTGTGTGGGTGTACTTATCATCCTCTCTGTGTGTACATCTCCCACTGTTGCCAGTGGTGAGGATTGAGACTCCTTGATTACTGGGCCAGTGCAGGGGCATCACAATAATGCCTAGAGGTTGACAGTGTGTTACAGTTTTAAATTGAAAGTATTATTTGTTGACTTTATGGTAAAAGATTGCTTTTGATTTTGGCAACTTTTTTAGGTAAAAAGCATTAACTTCTTTTTCTTGGGGTTGAGTAAAAGGATTGATTCTTTCAGCCAGGTTTCTACAGAGGAGAAAGATTTTTGTCTTGGAGCTTTGTTAAGGCTGCACATATTAATGTTTAGTCATCTGCATACTGAACTAAACTAGCATGGTAAATGGAGGTGTGGAAATCATTAAAATATATTAAATAGGAGAGGTCCTAGGAGAGAGCCCTAAGGGACACCTGTAGTAACTGGTTGAAAAGATGAGTAGGCTTGTTGCCATTTAATGGCTTATTACTTTCCAGATAGGTCACTAAGAAACCACAACAAAGAGTATTGTGAAAGTCCTATTGAGGAGAGGCAAACGAGCAATTGCTGGTGCGAGATACTATCAAATGCTTTTGACAAGTCTAAGAACACAGTGAACACAAGCAGACCATTGTTTCTATGTTGGTTTATTATATTTGAAAATGTAGTGGTGCAGTAGTGGTGCTGTGCTGGAGTGTTATATCGTCTGCATATGCATTTCCCTAATATTATGGAGAGGGGGAGAATCGCTATTGGTCTGTAGTTATTAAACTGTGTAGATGTGCCGCCTTTGTGCATTTGTATGATGTAAGACTTTTTCCACAGTGATTGGTTGTATCTTTCTGCTATGGACCTATTAATTAGTATGGACACAGGGAAGGCTATGACTTCTGCGGCCATTTTTAGGTAGTTGGTCTACAGCTATGGACGTAGTTTTTAGTTTAAGGAGTAACCAAACAAATATGTGTTTCAGACTGCTATGAAGACATCACACTTCATCAGAACTAGGCGGAAATGACAAGTCCTTCTTTAAAATACAATATTTGCATTAATTAATTCAAGTTTTAAAACAAAGGTGTAATATCACTTTAAAACTTCTGAATCCATGGAGGTTAGGAAGGTGATTGGTTAACAGATGTATTTTAAGGAAGGGCTTGCCATTTCCCACTTGTTCTGATGAAGTTTTGTAATTTACAGGATGAAAGCACGTAACATTTTAACATTAAATAAGATTTAGTGGCATATTTTGGATTCTTTGTCCATTTGTCTTCATAGCAGCTTGAAACAGACATTTGTTTGGTTGGTAGTCTTTGTGCATGTTTCACCCCCTGTTTGATTATGTGTGAGGTAAGTACTGGACTAAAACTGAACATCTGTGGATGATTTTGATTGGACAGGGGTAGAGAGAAGGTGGCAGATGTATTAGTGTCTAAGAGAGATGATATTGATTGTATGAAGTAGTAATTAAACTGGGTGGGGATAGAGTCTGTTGTATTGTCTGTTTTTGGAGAGGGAGTGGTGAATAAGAGTGATGTGCAGAGCTGTAGTAACTAGAGAGATAAAATTGATCAGTCACAGCAGGAAGTTATGAGAAAGAGTAGTGGAAGCTAGGTTAAGAAGAGAGGTGATGATTAGTGAGCAGCAGTACGGTTTCATTCCGGGAAAGAGCACTACAGATGTGATGTTTGCTCTGAGGGTGTTGATGGAGAAGTATAGAGAAGGTCAGAAGGAGTTTCATTGTATCTTTGTGGACTTAGAAAAAACATATGACAGGGTGCCTAGAGAGGAGTTGTGGTATTGTATGAGGAAGTCGGGAGTGGCAGAGAAATATGTGAGAGAGTTACAGGATATGTATGAGGGTAGTGTGACAGTGGTGAGGTCTGCAGTAGAAGTGACGGATGTGTTTAAGGTGGAGGTGGGATTACATCAAGGATCAGCTCTGAGCCCTTTCTTATTTGCAATGGTGATGGACAGGTTGACAGACGAGATCAAACAGGAGTCCCCGTGGACTATAATGTTTGCCAGTGACATTGTGATCTGTAGTGAGAGCAGGGAACAGGTTGAAGAGACCCTGGAGAGGTGGAGATATGCTCTAGAGAGGAGAAGAATGAAGGTTAGCAGGACTAAGACAGAATATATGTCTGTGAATGACAGGGAGGATAGAGGAATGGTGAGGATGCAGGGAGTAGAGTTGGTGAAGGTGGATGAATTTAAATACATGGGATCAACAGTTCAGAATAATGGTGAATGTGGAAGAGAGGTGAAGAAGAGAGCTCAGGCAGGGTGGAGTGGGTGAAGAAGAGTGTCAGGAGTGATTTGTGACAGACAGGTACCAGTAAGAGTGAAAGGGAAGTGAGGCCAAATATGTTATATGGGTTGGAGATGCTGGCATTGACAAAAAATCAGGAGTCAGACCTAGACGTGGCAGAGTTAAAGATGTTAAGATTTGCATTGGGTGTGACAAGAATGGACAAGATTAGGAATTAGTATATTAGAGGGTCATCTCAGGTTGGACAGTTTGGAGACAAAGCCAGAGAGGCGAGATTGCACTGGTTTGGACATGTGCTGAGGAGGGATGCTGGGTATATTGGGAAAAGGATGCTAAGGATGAAGCTGCCAGATAAAAGGAAAAGAGGAAGGCCTAAGATAAGGTTTATGGATGTGGTGAGAGAGGAGATGCAGGTGGATGGTGTGACAGAGCAAGATCCAATGGACAGGAAAAAATGGAAACAGATGATCCACTGTGGTGACCCTTAACTGGAACAGCCGAAAGAAGAAGAAGAAGTGATGATCTTGCCAGACTAGAATAGTTTATTTAGTGATGACCAAGAAAAGTTTTGGGTTGTTCTTATGTTTATCTTGTAGGCTGGTATATGTCATAAGAAGGCCATTGGTATGAAACAATCAAAGCATTGCAGAGGGCCTCCACCATGCTGTAATGCTACCCTGATTGTAAATCATGGCTACACTCCTTATATGATGTCATAAGTGTAGGTGAAGTTCTCATAAGTCTACTCAATGCTATGCCAATATTGTAACTCTAAGGGATACCGGCCCATGTTGTGAGATTCTGAAACACACACACACACACACACACACACACACACACACACACACACACACACACACACACACATTCCTGGCAGTATCTGATAACTGCCAAGCCCACCACTTAACCTCTGAGATCACCAAAAATCAGACATTCTCATAGCACCATCTGTACACTGGCAATGTCGGCCATTATACTACCTGCATGACAGACAACCGTTGTCATGCATGCAGTGTCAGTTAAGACAGTACTATTTTTGCATGTTGTGGGGATATATTGCAAAGGGTTTCTAAAAAAGTTAGTTTTGATTTGCGTCCAGTGTTCAAAGGGATAACTTGCAAGCCAGCACTATTGGGAGTTTACACAATCATTTACCCAGCACATCTAGGCTATTCACTTGTCTGACAGCAGACTCACCTGCATAGTAGAACTGGTGCTGCAGGGTTTGTGCCACTCAATGCCAACGTAAAATTTCTAAGTGTTGTGGCATAGCAAGACTAAGTTCCTTTTTGGAATTAAGAGTGGCCTGCTTTGGCTATTTATAGAATTCAATGATATGTAAATCTTTTGGAATCCCACAAAGTGTGCTGCACATTAGAAAAGATTTACAGTGAATTTCATTAAAGCCTCCATTTCTGTATTACATAGGAAAAGGTGCTGGAAGATGATAGCAGCATAATCTAGGAAGGCCTCAGTAAATGTGAAGTGGTCCAGGAAAAGGTAAGACAGATGGAAAGAGAGATTAAATTACCACAAGAAGGCCATAATTTTGCACTATGAAAGGCATGTCACCATAACCAGTAGGAACTACTGAGCTGGAGACTGGAAGTGATGAAAAAGAATAATGCCTGCCCTTCTCAAAGACAAAGAATTAATGCAGATGTGCAAGTATAGTGTTCTATAGCTATATGATATATAGGTTCATAGATGTGTACTAGGCTAATGGCTCTGGAGCCTTTACAAGCCTAGCCCATAGGATTACCTTGGCATCATGCCACCCAACCTTAGTTCCCAGTGCCTCTGTCGAATAGAGCCACTGTAGTGATCCCCGGGGTGAATTTTCTATTTCCCATCCACTCATCAAGATTTCTCTTGAAGAGGGTCAGTGAAGTGCTCTGCTTGACATGTATGGAAAGTCTATTCCATAGCATGGGCAGTCTCTGGGTTATAAACCTGTCACTCCAGTATGTTCTGTTGATTGTGGTAATGAGGTTGAGGTCTCTGGAATGTGTGGTGCAGAGAGATTGGGATTTCTTTAGATGTAGCATTTCTAACAGAGCTGGGTCAGGCATGGCTTTGTAAGTCAAGCAGAGATCGCCTCTAAGTAGGCAATATGAGACAGAGAATAGTTGGAGTTTTTTTGAGTCTGTCCATATAAGACAAGTGTTTAAGGCCTAGGATAATCTTTATGAGGTACTTTTGTGGCCTCTCCAGTTGTTGCAAGTGTCTAGTAAGGTACATACCAAATGGGGGATTGTACTTAATGATTGGCCTAATGAGGGAAGAGTAGAGGGAGACAGTGACCTTTTTCTTCCTGAATGCAAAAACCTTAGTAATGAGATGTGCCACATAGATGGACTTTCTGAGCACAGTGGCAATGTGGTGGTCAAAAGAGAAGTTGCTGTCAACCTTTATTCCCAGATCTCTTATAATGCCTTCTGTGTTCAGCAGACTACCATTGATGTTGTAGTTCAAGGGAACCAGGTTTTTCCCAAGGGGGATGATGACACATTTTTTGGCATTGAGCTTAAGGCCATGGTTCTGACACCAGTCAGTGAGGCCTTTCTGTAGGATGTCAACATCACTTGGGGAGTTAATAGCTCCCAACTTGCAATTGTCTGTGAACTTTGTCAGCCAGAGCCCCTTTGTGTTGGCCTGGACTTCAGAGAAGTAGATACCAAACAGGAGAGGACCTAGGACCGAACCCTGTGGGACTTCACTCTTGACTGGTCATCAGTCTGACTTGGAGTCAGCTACTTTCAGACTGTGGGTTCTATCTGTGAGCCAGTTTGCAACCCACCTAGAGATATAGAGCTCAATGCCTAGCTTAGTGAGTCTTTCTATGATTCCTGAGTGGGGAATGGTATCAAAGGCCTTAGCCAGATCAAGGTAGGCTGTATGAACCACGTTGCCTTCATCCACAGCTCTGGTGACCAACTCAAAGAAGTCAACCAAGTTGAGCAGGCATGATCTACACTTCACAAAACCAAACTGTGTAGTTCCAGAGTTTGGAGATTCCCTATATCCTTGTTTATTAGGTCCATGATGATGCATTCTATAGCCTTGCATATCAGACTCGTCAGGCTAATTAGGCGATAGTTCCCAGGGTCTGTAGTCACTCCTCCTTTGTGGAGAGGGATGACTGTAGCAGTGTGCCATTTGGTAGGGAGAAAGCCTGAGGTGAGGCTGTGATTAAACAGGACACACAGGTGAGGTGCCAGTTCACTCGGTAGTTCATGTAGAACACAGCAAGGGATATTGTCATGTCCCATAGAAGCTGTATTCCTTCCTGGCCTTGGACAGTGCTGTTTTAACCTGTGCAACAGTAATACTGGGTGCCTGGCAATCTACTGGTATTGTGATTAGTCTTTTGGGGGGGTAAAGTTGGCACTGAATCTGTCAGCCAGTATATTGGCAATATCTGTTGGCTCGGAATAGGAGGTACCATTGTGCAGTAGTTCAGAGCAAATTGCCGTGGAGATTCTTTACATAAATATAGAAGGCCTTGTGGTTGTCTTTACTATCTGCTGCAATTCTGTTTTCATAGCTAGCTTTAGAGGATTTGATGAGGGATCTCAACTTTTGGTTGAGGCTGATAAGGGAGTTTTTCCAGTTTTGGGACTTCATCTTATTCCGCATCAGTTTTCTCCTTCTGTTGCAGAGTTTGTTTATGGCAGGGGAGCATCAGATTGGCTTCCTTTTTTTGGAGGAGAGCGTCTTGGTTCTATTTGGTATGGTGAGATCCATACATTTGTGTACGTGTTCATAGAGTGCATTGATGTATGATTCGGCGGTCATGCAACTATTCTCCATTTGCATGGGTGCCGTGAAGTTAGCCACCTCTGTTTTTAGGAGCCCAAAGTTAGCCCAAGTTATGGCACAGAGTTAGCAGGATATTTCAGCATGGGAATCAAATAAATAAAAGAAGATTTTTTTTTTCTTTCTTTTTTTTCCTTTATAGGCTGCTCCATTACTGACCATCAAGTCATGCCATCCTGACCACTCTGTAGACCTGTTCACTGCCCAGGGGCAAGAACCCTATATAGCATGTTCATTCCCCTGAATTTAAGGTCAAGCATGATCTTAGTGGCAGCCATTACCCTAGGACTAAGGACAGGGTGGGTTGTAATTAAGACTTCCATTCCCTGCACATGCTTGAAGCATCCAGTGGGCTAGTGTGCAGTACGTTGCCATAATGTATGTATAAGCATCCTGTTCCACTTGTAGACAGCACTTCCATATTGTTCTCAGTCACACTGGGGATGTTACCATAGATAGTGTGGACAGATAAACACCCATCTCCTAGAGAGATGAGTTGGCTTAGCCACTTTATTCATTTTTTTCTCCCACCCCGGCTCCAAAAGGTGCCCAAGTCTGGCAAACTTGTATTACCTGGTTTGTAGTTAGGACTTTAGTGCCCTCTGTGCTAAGAAACAATTGAGAAATAGAGAGACATGTTTCTTCCATTGTATATTACTTTGATTATAAAATGTCAGGGCCAATGAATCCAGTTTTTGAGGAAGTACTTCAAGACATTAATGGAAGTACTGCAACAGCAGCATAGCTTAAGGCAAAATGATGGATGTCCTGCAAATACAGCCTAGCTGGCAGAAATTATAGCAAAAAGATGCTGATGATTTTCAAAATGTTAACAGATGTAGACTGTAGTAGAGGACAGCATTGATAAAAAAACCTTGAGTGAATGCTGGATGTTGGAAGATTCAAGAATGAAATTAATTTACTGCTACTTTATAGAAAAATGGATAACAAGTTGAATATACCACTGCCAGATAAACTACTTCCAGAGATAGATGTTTGCTCATTAGTCATAAAATTCGAGTTTGAGTGGATAATGTGGAGGGCAGTGGTCACATCAGTGATACATCTACCCAGAGATCTCTAGATTTACTAGTATGTAAAATAAGGTGCTTTCATCATCTACAAACAGAAAAAAATGCTACACTGACCCCTTGCCTAGCAAAATCTTGGTTTCAAGCCCAGAAAATGGGTTATGAGCCCTAGAGAAGATAACCACACTGTGGTAATTTGAGCCTGATCAATGCTGTCCTGTGAATCTGAATAGCTACTGCCTGCTCACCTGTTCAGATTCATGTTTCTATTTTGTTGCTGATCTCACCATATAAGGCAGCTTGATATGTCAGCAGTGTGAACCCCCAGCTGAGGGGGTAACATTTTAGAGAAGACACCACCCACTTGATTGTCACTTAATCATTCTTTCTCAGTACTGGAATACTTGGATGAAACGTTCCACTTTAACTGCTTGAAAGCATTATCTGCCACTGGTGACCACTTTACTTTAGGGGATTCTTCCATTTCTTCAGTTCTGCAATAGGGCTCACTACTGAAGCAAACTGGGGTACAAACCTTCAATAGTACCCAGCTAACCTTAAGAATGACCTCACTTGCTTCATAGTACCTGGAATAGGCCAGTTGCTCAGTGTTTCTGTTTATTTTTAATTTCTGGGATCTCACATCAAACTTCCAGCTATTGAATACCCTAAATAATTTGCTTCTGTTATGCCTTATAACTGCACTACCTGTAAATTCCCTATTACATACCCTGAATGTTTTACCTCTTTCATACATAGTTCCCTTCAGTTGTGCTCCTGCACACCTAAACCAAAGTAATCAAAAGTCTGCCAGCATCTTTCCTTTAAAGCTGAGAACACTGCAAGACAGAAAAAGCAAGAGATGAATAACTCCCAGTAATATCGCAGACTGTACCTTAACGCTGATACATCCAAAGTAATCAAGTCTACCAAGGTCACTCCTTTATAGTAGAGAAAACTGCAAGACATAGAAAAAGTAAGAACTGAATTGTGCCAAATAAACTATCAAACTGTAGTAATATCACAGATCCTACTTTGCAGTGATATATGTAAGGTCACACTGCTCTGTAGCAGCCTACTGTATAGGCATTTTAGACTGTATGTAAACTTAAGCTACTGCAAAATTACCCAGGCTAAAAATCCTAGGTGTCAGCATTTATGGAACCAATATTCTTTACCTAATGACCCTTACCCAGATATGTGAAGTGGGCACTTTGCAGCCTAAATAAGGCACAACTTACCTCATAGTAACTAAAGATTGAGTTAACACTGCTCTCTGCCCATGTTTAGCTCATCTCTGACCATTCTTGTTCACTAAAGTAGTCTAAATACCATGAGTTTTTTAATTTTACAACTATTATACCTTCCTACATGCCCCTTCACCTCTGCTTCACTTACCTTTTGCCCTGCGGCTCTGATTATTTTTCACATTAGAAATAACTTCTCAAACTGCTGAACTTACCTGTTTACTTTCCCACACAACTAAATTCTTTGCAGTACCATTAGTCTGCTGGAGGTAAGCAGGCCCTCTCACTTTCTTCTAATTTTACAATATTTTCTTTAAAAATACCTCTTCCAGGAGAATCGCAATCAGTTGTTTTCAAGCAGAAGAGACATTTTTAAAATTCATTCTCGCTAATGACATCAGATCCCCTCTAGTCATGCTTGTAAACACCTATGGGATTCCAAAGTTATATGGTAATTAAGTTATAAATAATAAAGCACATGAATTTGTCTTTGTATTAGCCCGGTGACAACTGTGTGTTGACCTGAAGTATTACTCTAACTTGCATGTGCAGTAACAATGAAGAGTGCTAACACTTCTCTTGTATCTAATGGCTCCCTAATTTATTTGCTTGAAATGAAGGATAGGGCATTACACTGCATTACTGTTGACACTCACTGTGCTATATAACATAAATGTAATATACTGTAACAAAAACTGAAGCTGAAATCACTGTATACACTGCAGTTTCCACTGAATTTAAGGAAGAAGTGCATGCTAGTCCTACATGCCTTAAATATGCACATAAATGTGTTAATGCTAATTTTTTATACATAAACTGTACAGATGTTAATTCTTACTAGATACATTGGCTTCCAGTTTGTTTTCATTGTAGCTAGTGTAAAATCAGCCATTCTCCATGTGTTGCAAACCTATCTCTCTCATCCATGTGGCAATTTTTGCTGAAGTCACCTGATGAGGAAGTAGAAAACTAGCTTTATCAAATGGTAATCTAAAGCGACCTGCTATATTCTCCATACGCAAATATAAAGTTGTCCTGTTTCTTTTGTTTTCTTGTCTCCTCTCAAACAGTTCAACATCCTCACTATAAAGCATCCATTTCCTTCAATCTTTTAGCCAAAGTACTCAACTGTCTGTCATGATCCTTCTGTCAAAGTACAAAACACTACAAGAGAAAGAAAAAGTAGAATTGAATTGCACCCAGTGAACTGTCAAATGGCAGTAACTAAGCATTAATATACAGAAGGTCACACTCCTCTGCAGAAACCTGTTTCATTGGCATTTTGTAACTTATGCAACTTTAATTTACTGTTAAAGTATCCAGACTAAAAGTCCTAAGTGTTAGCATGATTAGAGGTGACATTATTTAGCTAATCACCCTTCTCTGCTTATGTGAAGCAAACACTTTACATCCTAAATAAGGTGCAACTTAGCTGCCGGTAATCAAACGTTGAGTTAGCACTGCTCTTTGTCCATAGTTAGCTTATCGTCTCTGACCCTTCATTCTCACTAGCACACTGTAAATACCACTCTCTTTTAAATTTTACAACTATCATACCTTTCTACATGTCCCATCATCTCAGCTTAACTCACTCTTTTCCCTGCAGCTTTATTATTTTTTGTAGTCATCAATGACTTTGCAGACTGTTGAACCTACCTGTTTACACTCTTACACAACTGATTGTTCTTGGCAGTGCCATTAATTTTCTGGGAGCAGTTCCTTCAGTGCTCCCATACTGTCCCTCTAATTCCCACCCACCCCACCTCATCGATATTTATTCATCCTTAATTCCTCTCACAGCATTATCAGCCTATCCCATCACGTATTCCTAACTCCACAAGGGTCATCATACAAACCCATCACCTACAACCCTACACCTATTCCTCTTTAACCATATCCAAACATCTTCCTCTAATATACCCACTTAACACTCTAATACACTGCATCTCCTCTAAGCTGCTTACATCATCTTAATATTCCCTTTCTCCTTGAAGTGCAATTTCACTGCTCCTACTAGTTCATTACTTCTTTCCAAATACTTACCATGCTATTCCAAATAATATCATTTGCCAGCTTTTCCACAGTATCATTTATGACATCATATCAAACTACATATATTACACAACCAACACCACCAACCGGGACTCATTTCCACTCAACACACAATCCATTTCCAATATCATGTCATCTTTTTAACACCTCTTACATCCATCTCTTCAAATACAACTGTGATGCCCCACCACTAGACCAGTAATCAAGGAGCCTCAATCCTCACCACTGGCACCAGTGGGGGGCATACACTGAGAGGATGACAAGGTAGACATGCAGTATTTCCAGATGCAGCTCACTGCATCAAGTGCAATTTCCATTAAAAGCACACAGAGACCACAGTCAGTCCAGGGCTGGTTTCTCCCTCTTTCTCCAGATCCCCAGTAAGAATCCCCACAGGCACAGCTATACAGTTGAGATCTCAGGAGTGACCAAGCCAAGACCTCCAGCACCCTCTCTGTCTAACCAGTGATTTGTGTTCCTGCCCAAGTAGCCGACACACACACTCTTTGTGATTTGATTTACACACACACACACACACACACACACACACACACACACACACACACACACACACACACACACACACACACACGCCTGGGAAAGGCTGGCACAGGTTTACTAGCTATTCCCCCTTCTGCCCAGACTATAAGGTAGTTTCCACTGCTGCCAGTCACTCCTTATCAGGTACTTTAATGTCCAATCTTACTGTGTAATGTTACTATCAATACAAATGGTAGTTTGTCCAAGAGCAAGGCTATTAGGAGTGGTCCACAGTGTCACCACATAAATATGCAGGTACTCTCAGAACTTAAATAGCTCTACGAAGATCAGCCACAATGAATGGTTTAAATATATTTAATAATACATAATAAAAGAACAAGAAATACTCAGTATATTTTTATAGTGATAGGGTTCAAAATATATATATTTAAAACAGCATTGCAGGACAGTCTCAAATAAATAAAGAAAAACATCTTAGCTAAGCTATGCTTTATTCCTAACTGTATCTAAAATAATTACTATAACCTAAGAATTTACTAACTACAGAGCAAGGCAAATGTGTGGTGAATGGTTTCAGTTGTTGTCAGGTCAAATACAGAATGCAGAATGCTCAGTCTCTTTAATAGAGTTCTCAAATTAATATCTGAAATATTATTAGTGGGATAGCTTGCAGAATGACATCACTTCTTGTCATCTGACTCCTATTTCCCAGGCCCCAAAACAACCACTGATGGCAGCTGATAGCATTTAGTAATTACCTGTAAAAATACATAGACAAGGGCTTTTCCTCTGATGTTTGGCCAATGGTTGAAGTCATAATACAATTTACATTCCTCTACATTTGAAGACAATACAGAAATCTCCCTAGTATAGACATTGTATCTGTTGCTGCACTAAAACTGAAAGATAACATCTTTTTATGGCCTGGCTATACAGCAACTTAATTTCAGTTATTTTCTGAAGTTAACCTCCTGTATTCCAGTTTCCACTGTTAAAATATACATTTAAACAGTTACAATACTGCATGGACATTTCTGTTCTTTTCCAGTAGGGTACAATGTGGATACATTTCAAGCACAAGCACAAAATATATCTTCAGCACATGTCTGTAAAAACAATCCTTTATGACATACAGTTCTAATACATTTGTAACACAAGCAACTTATATAGATCATGTTGATATTCACAAATGACATATAATTATTTACAAAATTCCAGATAGCTGTGCTGACAGTATCTCCTTTTGTCACACATCTATATAAATCATGTTGATATTCACAAGTGACATACAATTATTTACAAAATTCCAGATAGCTGCGCTGGCAGTATCTCCCTTCGTCACAACACCTACACAGAAATTGGGTTCTTATTAAATGATTGAAGATGCATTCTTTCAAATGCATCTTGATTGAATTTGAAAGCATGAAAAGGCAAAATAGCGAAACGGCATATAAGCAAATTCTTTTCCTGGGAAAGAAATCGCTTGTCCGCTTCCATTACTTTGCCGTTTTTGCAACTGTAGTGCGATCTCGGAGTTGGTATATTTAAGTAGGGGGGTGTGGGGGTGAAGCCCCCACTTTATGTAATGTTTTAAATTTTTTTTTTTGTGGAACAGCGATTTTTTTCCCTTGAAAAAAATCGCTATTTTAAGCGTTCGAGATTGTAAGGTTTCACTTACATGGGTTCGCTAAATCATCCTTCGCTTTTTTAAGCATTCAATGATTTAACGTAGACCCACAAAAAATCATATATGACATGTAAGATACAGATTCAAACAAAACACACAGTTTCACACCTTTCTACACTCACCACTAAACAAAATGAGTGGGGACATCTATCCTAACCCTGGCACCATTCAGCAATTACCTATCCCGCCACTCAAACTAACTCTGCCCCCCACAGACATCAACTACCCTGGTTTAAAATGATTTTCAGTGTCAGGACCTGCATGCTTATATAACCCGGCACTCCCCTGACATCCAGGCTATCACAGAAACATGATAAAAACCTCATATCAAAGATAAGCAAATTCTGCCACTAGGCTATAATATCTAGAGATCAGATCATACCATTAAAAGATAGGTGTTGCACCTACAGTGGATATAAAAAGTGTACACACCCCTGCTAAAATGCCAGGTTTTTGTGATATAAAAAAATGAGACCACACTAAATAATTTCCAAACTTTTCCCACCTTTAATGTGACCTATAACCTGTACAATTCAATTGAAAAACAAACAAATCTGTTAGGGGAAAAAAATATAAAAAATAAAAAAAATGCAATAAGCTGGTTGCATAAGTGTGCATACCCTTAAACTAATACTTTGTTGAAGAACCTTTTGATTTAATTACAGAATTCAGTCTTCTTAGGTAGGAGTCTATCAGCATGGCATTTGGCACATCTTGACTTGGCAATATTTGGCCACTCTTCCTTGCAAAAGCACTCCAAATCTGCCAGATTGCGAGGGCATCTCTTGTGCGCAGCCCTCTTCAGGTCACCCCACAGATTTTCTATTGGATTTATGTCTGGGCTGTGGCTGAGCCATTCAGAAACCTCAATTTTCTTCTGGTGAAGCCATTCTTTTGTTGATTTGGATGTATGCTTGGGGTCATTGTCATGCTGAAAGGTGAAATTCCTCTTCATCTTCAGCTTTCTAGCAGATGCATGAAGGTTTTGGGCCAAAAGTGACTGGTATTTGGAACTGTTCATAGTTCCCTCCACCTTGATTAAAGCCCCAGTTCCAGCTGAAGAAAAGCAACCCCAAAGCATGATACTGCCACCACTATCCTTCACCGTGGGGATGGTGTTCTTTTGGTGATGTAAGTGTTGTTTTGCGCCAAGCATACCTTTTGGAATTGTGGCCAAAAAGTTCAGCCTTGGTCTCATCAGACCATAACACATTTTCTCACATGCTTTTGGGAGACTTGATGTATTGTTTTGCAAATTTTAGCTGGGCCTGGATGTTTTTCTGTGTAGGAAAAGGCTTCCATCTTGCAACCCTACCACATAGTCCTGACATATGGAGAATACGGGAGATAGTTGTCACATGTAGCACACAACCAGTATTTGCCAGAAATTCCTGCAGCTCCTTCAGTGTTGCTGTAGATCTCTTGGCAGCCTTCTTGACCAGTTTTTGTCTTGTCTTTTCATCACTTTTGGAGGGATGTCCAGTTCTTTGCAACGTCACTGTTGTCCCATATTTTCTCCACTTTTTGATGACTGTCTTCATTGTGTTCCATGGTATATCCAATGCTGTGGAATTTTTTTTTTTGTACCCTTCTCCTGACTGATACCTTTCAACAATGAGATCCCTTTGATGCTTTCTGTGAACCATGGCTTTTGCTGTAGCAGGCAACTGAGTAAATGTCAGAAAAATTCTACTAGGACAGCTGAATGTTATTTGGGGTTAATCAGAGTTTCTTTAATTGATGGCAGATGTGTACCCAAGAAGACTGAATGTTGTAATTAAATCAAAAGGTGCTTCAACAAAGTATTACTTTAAGGGTGTGCACACTTATGCAACCAGTTTATTGTACTTTTTTATTTTTTATATTTTTTCCCTAATAGATTTGTTTGTTTTTCAATTGAATTGTACAGGTTATAGGTCACATTAAAGGTGGGAAAAGTTTTGGAATGACTTATTGTGGTCTCATTTTTTAATATCATAAAAACCTGGAATTTTAACGGGGGTGTGTACACTTTTTATATCCACTGTATTATATACCAAAATGCAACAGAACTTTCCCTATACCATACCATACCATACCATAACACCTCCTTTCAAAAATGCTAAACATTTCATTTCCCTTCCTTAAAGTAAGTAAACAAGACTCTCTGCATTATTACTCTGTACAACCCCAGCCCTGGATATAACATCCCCATGGATGAAGAAAACCTATCTTGGGTTCTTCAAATATCCCACATGAAGCCATCAAACCAGGTGAACATCGACTGGTCCTCCAACTCCACATCCCCTTCAACGATCATACATTTCTATGATTTCCACCAACTCATTCAAACATGAACAAGGTTAAATAAATCCAGTAACTAGACTGAATACTCTTATCTAATCCTAGTAACTTTTCTGAATCTGGTACCCTCCCTGATACTCTAAGTGGCCATTTCCTGTTTTTTACCAAAAGGCATTCCAAATGGCCACTTTTGCCTGGCAAGAAACCTGACCATATCTGACAAATAAACTTTTTATCTATTTGTTTTGCTTAATATTTAAAATATTATGCCAGCCAACTTTGTCCCTGCAGTTTCCTATTATGCAATCAATAACAGTAAATCTAAATACTGCAGTATTATGTTTGCAAGAAAGTTTGAAAAGGGCATTGGACTGCCTTTTATTCCTTATATCACTCGTGCTCCCCAACTCTAAATTTGAGAGGTCTAGAAGTTTGGCTCACATAAAACGGGGAGCATGTACAAGTGGCCAAATAAATTACCCAACTTGTACTCCAATTTGCCAAAAAAGTGATATTGAAGACTATGGCTGTATTTTTGCTGCTGAAGAGGTAAAGAAGAGAGTACAGGCAGGGTGGAGTGGGTGGAGAAGAGTGTCAGGAGTGATTTGTGACAGACGAGTACCAGTAAGAGTGAAAGGGAAGGTATACAAGAGGTTAGTGAGGCCAACTATGTTATATGGGTTGGAGATGGTAGCATTGACAAAAAGGCATGAGTCTGACCTGGACGTGGTAGAGTTAAAGATGTTAATATTTGCAATGGGTGTGATGAGGATGGACAGGATTAGGAATCAGTATATTAGAGGGTCAGCTCAGTTTGGAGACAAAACCAGAGGCAAGATTGCATTGGTTTGGACATGTTCTGAGGATGGATGCTAAGTATATTGGGAAAAGGATATGAAGAATGGAGCTGCTAGGTAACAGGAAAAGAGAACGGCCTAAGATAAGGTTTATGGATGTGGTGAGAGAGGGCATGCAGGTGGTTGGTGTGACAGAGTAAGATGCAGAGGACAGGAAGAAATGGAAACGGATGATCCACTGTGGCGACCCCTAATGGGAACAGCTAAAAGAAGAAGAAGATCCTGGCAAGACAATATAACCAGCCCCATCCCCAGACAACCCGCCAGTCCAGACTGAATGCCAATTCAATACTCACTTCATTCAAGAAGTTACCTCCCTGCTACATGACAAAGCAAGTAATTATACCTCTTCTAACCCCAAAATGGAGGCACATGTAAATTATTTCTCATTCAAACTCATTCTTACTTCCACTATCAAAAAACAGCTAGTTAATCTCAAACCTGCAATTTTATCTGCAGTGTCCCAACAGAATATGCTAAGATTGCTGCTGATATTCTGGCATTCCCAGTATCCGTTGTTGTAAATTGATCAATTAAAGAAGGATATGTCCCTTTCCTTTATAAGAAATTTAATATCATGCCATTTCATATAGGAAGGAACTTTACTGAACTGTCCAATTGCGGACACATCACTATTCTCCCACCACCTCAAAAATGCTCAAAAAATGTATACAGACACAACTAGTGGATAACACACTCCTACCTCCAGCCCAGCTTAGCTTCCACCCTAATCACAGCACCACTGCAGCCTTGCTAAGTTTTCTTAACATAGTTAATTATCAGTCACAACTCAGGAAACCTAGTCTTTGCTCTGTTTCTTGACTTATCAAAAGCTTTTGATACCATTTCAAGCCAGAAGCTGCTACACAAATTCTGTACTATTGGTCTTACTGAAACCTCACCCCCTCCTGTTTTAAATGTCATTTATCTAACATATTCCCAACATTTCTTTCCATCTGTATAGGGGACCCCCAGAGATCTATCCTGGGACCCCTAGTGCTCAATATTTTTATAAGTGAGTTACAGTCCACTGTAAAGCTTGTCAACTGATCTACTACACTTACTTTAATCTGTTGAGCCTTCACCCCACACAGGTTACAGCAGCTTATTCAGGAGTCCTTCTCTTCTCTTCTCAAAAAAAAGAAAGAAAGAAAAAGAAAAACTGGCTTAATGACTCTCAGTTAATACTAAAGTTAAAATAATAGTAGTAGTAACTTTATGCAGCTTCAGTCCTCACCAACCAAGCTACACTAAAAAAAATGATCAGTGTTACAGTTAAATAAACAGATTTGCTGCAAATCAACCTTAATGATGTTATCACTGCATATTTCTCAAACAATTAAACTGACTCAAGCTAAGTCACTAAATCATTCTCAGCTATCAGTAACCCACAAACTGGTGCTTCAACCAAGTACATGCCCTGACTTATCAATATTCTCCATCTATATTCACTAGACTGACCTCTTTGCCCAAAATATAAACTGCTCCTAACCAGAAGCAAGTCACAGAACAAAGCCAGAGATGTTTTACACTCCAAAAATGTGGAACATTCTTCCCCACCCATTAAAACTAAGTGAAGATGAACAATCTTTCAAATATGAAAGAAAACTGCATCTAATAAACTCCCAGATAAGATCCTGCTCATCCCCAGAGTAATCCAAACTATCTCCACACACTCTCCATAAAAGGTTTCCTATCTGAACTCCTCAGGATGACCTTAGCACCCTCTCAGTACTAATCCCTAGCAAGGCACTACCCCCTTACTTCCTACTGTACTACTTCACTTTCCTAAAATTCACAACTGCATATCAAATCAGCCTGTTTTTACTACTGTCTACCTCATAGTCAACTACTCTGTTACATACACACAAAAAAGCTACTCATCAGACTTGCCTACACTCTACTCCGTATTTATTATCATCTTCCTAAATAATCAGTACCAATACTTCATACATGACTATGGACATCCTACATATTGCCAGCATCAAATTGTTTCTTGTACTATAACCCAGTTTACTCCAGTGACAGCTGTATCACTATACAACATATAAACTAACTTTTTCTAATGACTTTTGCTATACACCCTACTATATATAAGAAATGTACAATTTAGCAAACATCACTTGTAGGATGTTAACTATGACTCAAAACTAATGCGCCATATGAACAACGTGCCCATTTTACAGTAAGCTAATATTCTCTTCATTGGCTGTACCTCAAGAAAATCTGTTGAGTATTGATTATTCTAGCTAGTCCAGGTTTGAACTCTACACAATAATGATCATGTTTTACTTGTATTATTGTGGAGATCTTCTCCCCACTCTTCCACTGAAAAAAAGGATTGCTCACTCAGTATGACTTTCCCAGAAAACAAAAACAAATTAATAAATGAATTACTCTTTGAGGCATTAACAGTTAACCTGGTATGTCTCAGGGAGTCTAGTACAACCTGTACCTTAGCTAAACGTGAGTTCCCATCCTCAAAGTGTATTACAATATTATCTAAAGAATTAGTACCTATCAAACATGGGACTTTATGACTTTGAAAGGTCACGGGGCACCATGTAGTCCAATAAGAAAGAGAATATACTTGAATATGGCCTGTGGTGTTGGGAAGTCTGTTTTTTTCTCTGGCTTCAACTGTTAGAAAGATCTGTCCATTGGAATGTGCCAGGTCACCAAATGTAGTTTTGATGAATGGAAAATGACTGAAGTGCATTCACAGAAACTACATTTGTTGACAGTGGAGTTTGCCTCCTTCTCCAGTGTTGGGTAACCTTGGAGTTGGTATATATGAGTTTAGGGAGTGTATTATGCTATTATGGTACAAGGGGCTTGCTCCCCTGCAAAAACAAAACCTTTCCCAGGTATTTGCTGTAAGTAGTTTTGGCAAACATTTTTCAATTATTTTTACATTTGCTTAAACTACCTTTGGTGAGCTGACATGAATGAGTATCCCTTTATGTCCAATTTGGTCAAGGATCTTGCCTTTCCCAAACTTTTTATTAATTCAACAAATATCAAAAAAGCTACAAAAAAACTCCTACAGTTGCCACAAAAATAACTACAAAAGACAAAACAGCTATACAAAAAAAAAAAAAACACACACAAATGTAATGAAATGTTCACAGCTTGTTAGTAATTTTGTAAACTTACATATGCAAACACATAATTAACATGACACAATTTAGCCCTTATAAACTAATGCTTCAGTTTTTTCTTTTTAAATAAATTTTAAAATTGTCCTTGTCATTCAGTCTTGAAAATGACAAACAATTTTAGCTGCCATACATATTCTTTCCAATTAAAATCATCTTTAGCGCCAAATCAAAAATTAAAATTCTTAAAATTCATAGCCTGATCTATAACACTGAATAAAAAATTTATTTTGCTTTTATTATTATAGAAACCCATATGCTTAGCTAAAGTATTACTTAGATCTAAAGTATCCAATGCATGTAAATGTACATTTGTGTCTTTCGGCTTTTCCCAGTTAGGGGTCGCCACAGCGGAACTCCTTTCCGCTAATGATTGGCAGTTGATTTTTACGTACCAACTTGCCAGGCCTGACGCACAACCTTCAATGAAGGTACACTCATTCACGCATGTCTCCACGCAGAAGACGCTCTAGCTGAGAATCGAACCAGACAGCATCTTACTGTGAGGCGACAATGCTACCACAGCACCACCACGGCGATAATGCATGTAAATGTACATAAATTCTTATAATGCAATTCTGTTGTCATTCTACCTATATAAAAAACTTTGCAGTTTATGCAAATCACTGCATCGACTACAAATTTTAATTTACAACTGAAAATGCCTTTGATATTAATATTCTTTCCATTAAACAAGACTGTATATATTAATATATTTACAGTAATTACATGAATTGCATTTATATATGCCAAAGGGTTTGCTACCTGATGTTTCTGATAAATTTCCTACTGTAGCTTGAAACATACTTTTCAGTAGTCTACATTTTTGTCTTTTTTATACATATAGACTTATCTCCTATTTTGCTACTTGTGTTTGGAAAGTTAGCAAGGAATTTCTAATTATTCCATATTATATTTTTTTATAATTCCTTCATCCACTGAATTTTTAATAACAAAGAATTATTATAGTCCTTTTCCTTAAGAGCAAACTCAATACATTCTTTCTTTCTTTTCCAGGTCCAACCTACAAGGCTTATGTTTATGTTTTTTGTTCTCCCTTACTTCTTTAGCAACACTTTCTAGCAAGCCTCACGGGTAACTCCTATAACCAAATCTTTAGGCTAAGACCTCACTCTCTTCTACAAAAAAATTAGTTTTCACCTGTCAATCTACTAGCCTTGATTAAACTGTCCTTTATATTTTTCTTCAAATTGTTCAAAAGCCACCTGTTATAATCTGGATATGCAATTCTTTGAACTTCCTTTTTGAAAAGTCTAGCATTCAGTACACCCTGTTTTTTTTTTTTTTTTTTTTTTTGCAGACAATAAATGTTGAATATTGACTGAAGTATAATTGTACTTAAAGGCAAAATGTACATAATCACTTATGCTATTCACATATTTAATAAAATTGAAAACTTCATTTTCACTTCCTCTCCATATTAAAAACATATTATTAAAACATTTGTAAACAACAATATATTTCATGTAATTTGATTTTAAACTCTTTCTAACAGTTTATTATAAAACAGTTGACATAGCTTGGGGCCATAGCTGCTCCTATCACCACTCTGTTAACATTGTTGTACATTAAAATCACATCTAAACATTTCTACATTGCTGTGAATAAAATAAATTTGAAAAATAAAATTCATTACAAACCCTCTCCAAACCTTTATCATTGGGAATATATAGCATGAGGCTACATCTGCAGTCACTAGCAAATCAGAATAAGCTTATGCATAAAGTCAAAGGAATCTTTCATGAAAAGCATAATTTTGAATCACTACTATTTGTAAAACTTATCAACAAAAATAGCCATAGACTCAGTTTTACTCCCTTGACTTGCCACTATGGGTAGATCATTTAGATCTTTGCAAACCTTTGGTAACCAAAATGTTTTGCTGACTTTAAGTGCTTGAATTCTAAAATATTCTACCAAATTACTGTCAATAAGTCCTTCAACAAGCCACCCTATATAAAAGAATAAACAAACCTATAACATTTCTTTTTATCAGTCCATGACACTTCTTTGTAAAATTTCCTATCTGCCAAAAGCCTATACATACTTGATTTATAATAAGCCACTTCCAAGATTTACACAGCATTTCCCCTTACCTACCTTGGTTCTCAAAATTATTTAATTGTTTTTGTTGCTCCTTAAAGCCTTTCTTTCTTCAAGATTCAAACTGTAAAAATGTCCATCTGGGTTCCTCGGTTGTCTTTAAAAAAGCCTCTAATTCCAGTTTGAGTTCTGGATTATATACATTAATTTTAAAAAAGTACTAACATGAGCATGCACATGTGCCTTCTGTGTGGAGTCTGAAGAAGACTAACATGAGCATGCACATATAAGTATTTCAAGTTAAGCTTTTTTACATATTTGTGTAGAGAAATGATTGTCTCAAATATCCACTGCTTGAGCAGGCACAGAAGACTATTCTTTACTTAATAAATGTTTATTTGCTTGATGCAAGACATAATTTGATAAATTAATTATTTTAAAAGAATAGTCTGTTACAGCGCATTTTATCTCCTGTACCTTTTGTCTTGTTCAATGATTCTTTCTTTTCTGATGGAACTGCCTTGCATTTTTCAGCATTTATTCTACTATTTGTGTTCAGGTTCTGCTTCCTGTTCCACCATCTTGGTACACCTCCACGTGACTCATTATTTGTACTCTGGTTCCAATTTGAACATTTTCAGAGCTTGCAGATGTATCATTTTTCTGTTGAATTCTTTTTGCTCTGTGGACCTCATTCACAGCATTATTTATATTGCTGCTATTCAGATTTTGTGAATCATCATTTGAATTAAGCTCATTGGTGTAATTTCCTTTCTGTACTTTTCAAATCTCTTAAATTTTCTTTTACTTTGAGCTTCATTCTCGTCAATATGTTTTTGCTGAATTAATTCCATTTTGGTCTCAAAGTTAACCTAAACATTATGCAGCTGACAAATTTTGAAACTCTTCAACTTAAAAAAAAATTATTACAGAACATAATTGTTCCATCAGGATATGTTATTACCACTATGCAGCTGTTCTACTCACTTTTTGATTAATTTATCTCCATGACCATCATCTTACACAGTTTCTGTACTTCCTCCTGCACAGCCTTGCTCTGTGACTCTTAATTTTTTTAGGCTTTAAGTTAACTATTTTTGCTGGAATGGTCTCCATACAGTGTTGAATCAGATTTACTCTGAAGGGTAGTTCTGAAAACACTTCTTGTTCCATAAGAGAAACTCCCTTATTTCTTGTGACTGGAATTTTGTTGACTGTTAAACTGCTGGGCAAACTGTAAAGTATATACCATACTTTAATGCTTAAAAGGACACTTAAGAGATTAAAGAAGTGTAATGTAAGCAAAACAGTTTTTGTTCTTATTAATATTTGCCTAAACATGTCATTATCTAAATTGCATTTTATATTGCAAATCAGTTTTGTGTAGGGTGCAGTCAGGGTTATTTAAAATGTGTTGGGAGTTTTATCAGTGACTAATGTACATGTTAATGACATTAAAGCAAGAAAGTACTTTTTCCTTAGTTGTCAGATAACCACATTTTACACTCTAACAAGGTAAGAAAGGCTAGACAGAAGCAACTTAATGTTAATATAATGCTGTGATCTTGGAATGATGGGGAAAGGGAAAATAAGTATACTGATCACATGATATGCAGAATTAGGATAATTTCCATATTTTATAGGTGTCGATATCTAGATTAATATCCTTGTTTTAAGCTATAGACAACGTTTTCTTAAGAAAATAGGCTTTAAAATAAGATAAAATGACAAAAAGGTATGGGAAATTGTAGTTTTGTGTATTTACAAGGTAGTGTTCTATTTTTTCCATTAGCAAATGTTTTCAGTTAATGACAAGAAGTCTAAAGGTTCAAGCAATTAATCATGAGGTGGCTGATCAGTGTGCCTTGAGTGAAATTTATGAAAATGCTTTCATGTATCTGCAAAGCTACTGGCTGCTTTTATCCTTAGTATCTGCTTTTACTTTGAGATGAGAAGTCTGCAGGTATAAGCAATTCATTATAAGGTTTGAACATTGTCTGCTGAGTGAAATGTACAAAGCATGATGTAATTAAGATTTGAACGTAAAACACTAGCAAGAAGTCCAGTGAAAAATAAATGAAATGAGCAAGTTATACAAGTAGCTGCCTCCTCATCAGCCTTATTACTCTGATTTGTTTATTATTTTATTTATTTATTTTATTTTTGTTAACTGGGAAGGTCCGACTAGACGAGGGCCATTTTCAGTGTAGGCCCGAGGAGAAAAGCTCCACTTACATCAAAAAATAGCACATTACAGCGATACTTACATCAAAAATGGCAGATTATAGAAATACTAATATTATACAAATTGTAGAAAAGCATTTGTTCTACTAGTAGTATTTATGTAGTGAGAGATGGAAGACAATACAGACTATTCAAATTGGCATTGTTCTACTAGTAGTATCTAATGAGAGTAGAAGAAACAGTATGAACAAATTCAAATAGCACATTACAGCAATACTTACATCAAAAATGGCACATTACAGTCATACTAATATTATACAACGTGTAGAAAAGGCATTTGTTCTACAAGTATTATACAGACAATTCAAATCAGTAAAATATTTACATATGTACATTCTGTTTGTAGTGAGAAACAGACAGAGATTACAAGTATAACACTACTTTGTCAGGGGATCACATTTGGAAGAACCATGCTTACTGGACATAAACAAAAGAGAGGTAGAGATAGTGCAGAGGTAGCAGAGTTTAGGACTATGTGACACATGGACAGAGCCAAGAGCTTATGAGATGGGCTTTAAGGGTGTTTTTGAATTGAGTGGTATTTGCTGCAGCATTCACGGATGTGGGGAGATTATTCCAAGTTTTAGCTATAATGTGTGAAAATAGAGCTTTGATACATTTACTATAACAGTCCACAATGTATTTATTTATTTAAATGTAGCAAGAGCACTTTTTCTTAGGGTTAAATTTTAATGTTAACTGGAAGTGTGCATGCTGTGTTTCACATCTGGGAGGGGAATAGAGATTCAAAAGAACAGATACCAATTAATGTAAGTGGGAAAACAGATTGTAACATGTACTTTAGTTTAGGCAATCTTAACTTTAGATCAGGTAAGGCCTGTGGGTACAGCTGTCAATTTGTGAAAACTGCTCCTTAGTGAAAGTATACACTTCATGTTTTTTAATACACACAGTTTTTTTGTGTTTATTCAATGTTAAAGGGAGGTCTATTCATTTTTTGTTTGTTTGTTTGTGCATTGGTTTGTTTGTTTGTTTGATTGAAGCAAAAAGTCTTGAAAAAGTGACAAATGTTCAAGTGGAGATGGGATGAGGCAAGTACATAAGAAATCAGCCTGCCAAACATTAATGTGCACATATAAGCAAAAAGTTGGAAAACAACATTCAAAATAAATATCATGTATAACAAATGGGAATAATATCTTTCCATCATAATGGCTACTCTGCCCATATCATCATGGAATATAAATGACCTTACATGTATAGACAAAAAACAATGAATATTGAACTATTTTAAGATGTGCAGGGTACAAACAGTGATATTGCAATAGACACATTTGGACAAAAATGAGCAAATACAGGGTTTCATGATGGGCATTCAGCAGAATATTAAGTACAAAGGAAAAGGGACATATTAATACTGACTGTCAGACTGGCTCCTATAGAGACAGAAAAGGAAAAAAATACTATAATAGTAGATTTGTGGTCATGAGGGGTATATAGGGGACATGTATTCTGTCCAATTTCACTTGTTCAGTTCCCTCATGGTTGGGCATTAAATAGCAAAGTGAGTAATGAAGACATAGGAGCCTTAGTTAAATAGATAATGTACTAGTTAGCCTTTTATGATTATTAGTGAGCTTGTTTTTGATAATCCTGCATTAATTAGTCAGACTTGTACATTTAAGCTGCAAAATATATGAGACATGTATGTTTTACAGAGCATTTGCAGCTCTGTGACCTTTTCAGCTGTAGTCTGTATATGAAGTCATTGTGTTATAAAAGAGGAAGTACTAGTGTTACTCACTCTGTTTAAGACAGAATGTACCATGAATAGAGAAGTTAGAGGCACTGAAAGGCAAAATATGATGTTTTGTTACAGTGTTCCAGACAAGTCAGAAAATCAAATGCTATTTTAGTTAATGTCAAGTTGACAGTCACAATATTTCAGAAATTAATGGCTCAAATTATCATGCGTCGGCAGATATGACTTATCTATAAAAACCATGACACATGCTTAGTTGACTGACCTTCCTCAAGTTTTCAGTAATTAGTGACTGAATTTCTTTATTGATGCATCAGGATTCAAGTGGCCAGCTTGATCCTGATCTGAGTTGATTGACTGATAAACTGATTGATTCAGAGAATGCCTTGATCAAGCAGAACTATTATGCTATCCAAAAAAAAGAAAGTTCCTTGCTATTATGTGCAAAATAATTGATTTTATTATTTTATTTATTTATTTTATTTTTGTTAACTGGGAAGGTCCGACTGGACGAGGGCCATTTTCAGTGTAGGCCCGAGGAGAAAAGCTCCACTTACATCAAAAAATAGCACATTACAGCGATACTTACATCAAAAATGGCAGATTACAGAAATACTAATATTATACAAAGTGTAGAAAAGCATTTGTTCTACTAGTAGTATTTATGTAGTGAGAGATGGAAGACAATACAGACTATTCAAATTGGCATTGTTCTACTAGTAGTATCTAATGAGAATAGAAGAAACAGTATGAACAAATTCAAATAGCACATTACAGCGATACTTACATCAAAAATGGCACATTACAGTCATACTAATATTATACAACGTGTAGAAAAGGCATTTGTTCTACAAGTATTATACAGACAATTCAAATCAGTAAAATATTTACATATGTACATTCTGTTTGTAGTGAGAAACAGACAGAGATTACAAGTATAACACTACTTTGTCAGGGGATCACATTTGGAAGAACCATGCTTACTGGACATAAACAAAAGAGAGGTAGAGATAGTGCAGAGGTAGCAGAGTTTAGGACTATGTGACACATGGACAGAGCCAAGAGCTTATGAGATGGGCTTTAAGGGTGTTTTGAATTGAGTGGTATTTGCTGCAGCATTCACTGATGTGGGAGATTATTCCAAGTTTTAGCTATAATGTGTGAAAATAGAGCTTTGATACATTTACTATAACAGTCCACAATGTATTTATTTATTTAAATGTAGCAAGAGCACTTTTTCTTAGGGTTAAATTTTAATGTTAACTGGAAGTGTGCATGCTGTGTTTCACATCTGGGAGGAATAGAGATTCAAAAGAACAGATACCAATTAATGTAAGTGGGAAAACAGATTGTAACATGTACTTTAGTTTAGGCAATCTTAACTTTAGATCAGGTAAGGCCTGTGGGTACAGCTGTCAATTTGTGAAAACTGCTCCTTAGTGAAAGTATACACTTCATGTTTTTTAATACACACAGTTTTTTTTGTGTTTATTCAATGTTAAAGGGAGGTCTATTCATTTTTTGTTTGTTTGTTTGTGCATTGGTTTGTTTGTTTGTTTGATTGAAGCAAAAAGTCTTGAAAAAGTGACAAATGTTCAAGTGGAGATGGGATGAGGCAAGTACATAAGAAATCAGCCTGCCAAACATTAATGTGCACATATAAGCAAAAAGTTGGAAAACAACATTCAAAATAAATATCATGTATAACAAATGGGAATAATATCTTTCCATCATAATGGCTACTCTGCCCATATCATCATGGAATATAAATGACCTTACATGTATAGACAAAAAACAATGAATATTGAACTATTTTAAGATGTGCAGGGTACAAACAGTAATATTGCAATAGACACATTTGGACAAAAATGAGCAAATACAGGGTTTCATGATGGGCATTCAGCAGAATATTAAGTACAAAGGAAAAGGGACATATTAATACTGACTGTCAGACTGGCTCCTATAGAGACAGAAAAGGAAAAAAATACTATAATAGTAGATTTGTGGTCATGAGGGGTATATAGGGGACATGTATTCTGTCCAATTTCACTTGTTCAGTTCCCTCATGGTTGGGCATTAAATAGCAAAGTGAGTAATGAAGACATAGGAGCCTTAGTTAAATAGATAATGTACTAGTTAGCCTTTTATGATTATTAGTGAGCTTGTTTTTGATAATCCTGCATTAATTAGTCAGACTTGTACATTTAAGCTGCAAAATATATGAGACATGTATGTTTTACAGAGCATTTGCAGCTCTGTGACCTTTTCAGCTGTAGTCTGTATATGAAGTCATTGTGTTATAAAAGAGGAAGTACTAGTGTTACTCACTCTGTTTAAGACAGAATGTGCCATGAATAGAGAAGTTAGAGGCACTGAAAGGCAAAATATGATGTTTTGTTACAGTGTTCCAGACAAGTCAGAAAATCAAATGCTATTTTAGTTAATGTCAAGTTGACAGTCACAATATTTCAGAAATTAATGGCTCAAACTGTCATGCATCGGCAGATATGACTTATCTATAAAAACCATGACACATGCTTAGTTGACTGACCTTCCTCAAGTTTTCAGTAATTAGTGCCTGAATTTCTTTATTGATGCATCAGGATTCAAGTGGCCAGCTTGATCCTGATCTGAGTTGATTGACTGATAAACTGATTGATTCAGAGAATGCCTTGATCAAGCAGAACTATTTGCTATCCAAAAAAAAGAAAGTTCCTTGCTATTATGTGCAAAATAATTGAGATATGATTTTTGCATTAACTGATTTTTTGATTAAACTGCTTTTAGCTGCAGCTTGATATGCTATATCTTTCTTCCCTCTATATTATGGTTTGCCACTTAACGTCATTACCAAAATAAGAATCCAACAGAAAGGAGTTATTGGCAGGGGAGGAGGATTATGCTGCCATGTAGTTAAATTCCATATAAAATTACTATTATGGAGCTTAAGACAATTTTTGGACAAATAATAAGTTTTTATCAGGGAATGTTATAGGTGGAGACTATAACCTGGATTGCTATAGTGAGGATGTATCAAGGGACCTAGAGGGGGAAGTATATCAAAAGAGGATAAATATCTCAAGATTGTTATGGAAGATATAAATTCAGTAGTAGGAACCAAGGAAGACACGCATATTATTCCCCAAAGTGAAATAACTCGGCTAAACTGGATAGAAATTATATTTCACATGAGCATGTGCATTTAATTGAAAGCTTTGCCATATATTCAATGATTATTTCAGGTTATGCACCAATAAAATGAAGATAAAGGTGCAGGGTAATGAAGTAAAAATTAAACACTAATACTTCCCTACTTTTCTTTTAAACCAATAAGAATTTAAATACTGGGTAGTAGAAATGATCCACAAGTCATTCAAGAAGATAGAAATTTATTCAGAAGATATAAATAGTGAGCAGGATAAAATGACAATAGAGTTTAAAAAGATGATAGAAAAAAACGAGAAAAGGATATGAGGAAAAAGTAATAGGAATTAGAGGGGATGACAAATATCAATGTATTGCAGAATAAGAGGAATCTTAAAGAACAAGAAGACAAGCAACAAAAAAGTACTAAAGGGAAAATAAAGGGGTATTTGAATCATGTACTTATATCTGGAAAAGTTGTGGTTAAGCAACTATTTGGATAACAACTCCAGAGCAGAAAACCTTTTAGCACAATGACTTAAGCAACAAAAAGTAGGAGGGGTGTACAGGAAAGTCCACATGAATAGATGGCATTCCTGTGGAAGTTTGGAAGCCAGGAGGGAAAAAATTGATAAAGATCTGTAAGGTTTTGTTTAACAGTATTTTAACAGAAGGAGAAGTATCAACATCCTGGAAGAAAGCAGTGGTAGCTGTAATACCTAAATAAGGTAAAGATCTATCAGATCCTGCTCCATACAGGCCCATTTCAATACTAAACCATGATTATAAAGTATTTGTGTTTATAATGACTAAAAGAATGACAAACGTAATGCCAAAATTGATAGATATGGATCAATGTGGTTTTGTTGAGTGGACATTAACAGAACATTGATAATCCAGAGGGAAGCAGAATGTAAGAAAATACCATTGTTGTTGGTGGGTGTTGATGCAGAGAAAGCATCTGACAGAGTAAGCTAGGACTTCATATGAGCAGGGTAATGAAAGCATTTGCATTTCTTGAAAAAAATTATAAGATTGATTAGGAGGATATATGAGGGATAGGAGGTGAAAATTAAAGTGGGTGGGGTCCTCTCTGGTAATTTTCTGCTTGAGCAGAGGAACCAGGCAGGGATGTCCTCTTTCCCCTTTGTAATTTGCATTATATTTAGAACCATTGTCAAAGAAAATAAGGGACTCAGAAGTTCAATGATATAATTGGTATGGCAGTCAAGAAAAGCTGTCTCTGTTTGCAGATTATATTATTTTATACCTGCCAAAACCAGAAAGCAACATTACCATGTTGTGGAACATTTTGAGACAGTTTCAGATCTTTTCAGGATACAAAATTAATGAAGCTAAAAAAAGGCAATAGTGATAAATTATGTACCCACACATGAACTGGTTCAGCAATATCCTATTCATATTTATGGGAACATGACAAACTGAAGTATTTAGGAGTATGGATTAAAATGATTCTGGTTTGGCAGCTAATGATACATGGGAAGAGACTAAAAGATAATACAATACTGAGAAAATGGAAGATTTGTTATATGGATATGGAAAGTAAGATACAAACATTCAAAATGTTTTTAGTCCCTTTAGCCTTATACACAGATCATGAATATTTTTATCAACCAGAGGAGAAGTTGTGGAAAGCAATTAATAAAGAGCTGAAGGACTTTATCTGGGAGGGGAAGATGGTAAGAGTCAAGTGGGATAAACTGATTCTTCCAGTAAAACAGGGCAGATTGGGATTATCCAATTTGAAGGGGTACTTCAGAGCTACATAGTTAAGGCTCCTATACATAGCACAAGCAGAAAACTATAATTCAAAGTAGAAAGGATGATGTTGAAATAGGAGGAAGCTCAAAAAAACAAGGAGAGACTGGTTTTGATGCAGACCTTGAGGGAGAATAGCAATAATCATGCAGAATATGATATCCATAAAGTAGCAGAAAGCATTCTAAGAACTAAACCAGCACGGGAACAGAGAAAGGAGATTCTACAGATAGGGATGACTGCAATTAGAGATATAGACAATAGCCAAGAAAGGGGGCTGGAATTTATTGGAGGAAACTGGCAAATGAACCAAGGTATTGGGTGTAAATAACTAGAGAGGGAAAGGTAATAGAATGGGAAGAGGCCAAGAATTTATTTGGAATGCAAGTTAGAGATTGCCTTCCCTATCAAGGATAAATATCAGAGTATAGCCAAAGAGAAAGAAATGGGGGAGGGCCTAAACAAAAGACCAGCACTGGCAGAGTTTTATTAGAATCTATAACAGAAGCCACCATTAAAAAAGGAATTAATAGAGCGTATAAAATATTGCAAGACAGCTATAAGAATCAATCAGAGGAGGTTAGAAAAGATTGGGAAGAGAGATTGGATAAGCAATTCACAAAGAAATAATGAGAAGATGTATGTATGTCTCCCAAATATACAACAAAATCTAGAAGATTTAGTACTTTTCCTTGAAAATGTTTACATAGATATTTTTATACCCAAGTAGACTCCAGAGAAATTTTCCTCATAGACAGCAAATGTTGGAGGTGTGACAGTGAAGAAAGAGGTACTTGGGATCATATTTTCTCAGAGTGCAGTGGGTTGGCAGACTTTAAGGATTCACTGCAGGATGCACTGCCAGGGATGGTGGGTGGGCAGATTGGTGTAATGAGAGAGATGATTTTTCTGAGCTATGGTACAGAATCAGAATTGTCTATATATGGAAAGGCCTTGCTGTGTCTAATTATGGTGGCTGCCAAAAAAGCAATTACTAGAAAATCAAAATCAAAATCTAAACCAACTATATCAGAAGTAGTGAATATAGTAACAGAGATAAAACAACTGGAACTGAGATCTTTAGAAAAGGGTAGGGGCAAGCTACATAGGAAAAACGGGAATTGTGGAAACAATACATACAAGGGAGGAATGAGGTTTAAAAGACGGCATACATTGTGCCCTGACAAATTGTATGTAGTCTGCCAAGCATGACATCCTGTCATTGTCTGTATGTCCCCTTTCTGAGTTATTGACACTTCATAGCATGCTGATGACATGTAGACCACATGCTGCTTGTAATATGTGTGAAGCAGATGTGAAAATGCACCATGTATCATGGTAATAGTCTAACTATTGAATGGAAATACAGGTCATGTTTGTCCTTGTTTTTTTTTTGTTTTTTTTTAATATAATTTTATTTTGTCCTTTTCAGTTTGTGTGCAAATTGTCATAGCGCAAACAGGGCTCGGAGCTGAAGTAGTCTTCAGTAGCGCAGACACTCCTGGCACTGTTGTGAGTCTTTAACACTGTAATTTCTATTAAGTGACTGAAGTGCACCTGATATCTACCTCTCTCTGTGGCACAAACTGTACATACAGTGACATTGGACCACTAACAGAGTTGCTCTGGGATTCAAATGCATACTGTGTGAATGGAATGCTGAAATTATTATCAAAATGTAAGTTTTCGTTTATCCCAAGTTCATATGCTGTTTTTTTCTGTTTTTGCCTTCTGTACCTGCTTGCTGTTGAGCTGTGCACAATCAAGCTTACCTGCTTAATGAAAATGGTGAAACGTTTATTTGGGCAGCTGTCTGTAGCCCAAACAGATTTAGCTATGATGCTTGAACATCAGCACTCTGGACAGTACTGAGTGGAGAACATCCAGTTGTTGTTTAGCTGTCACTTAAGTGCAGTGAGTTTATAAACACATAGGTGAGCCAGGGTTCAAATCCAGATTACACTTCTTTTTATAAAGGGTGTCAGAATGTCATGTCTCACAACACTTTGATAGGAAAGTAACACTACACAGCAATAGCTATCATAAATAGGTTGATTGAAGGAAATATATCAATAATGATTTCATACCTATACTTTTCTAGGAAGCATATCTCATTAATGACTTACTTATGAGACCCAGCTGACTGTGTATATAATTGCATAAACATGACAATTTGATACTTAATTAAAAATAAGTTTGCATATCTATGGTGTGTACAATACTTTAGTTAAAATTGTCTTGACTCCTCATATAGCCCAACTATATGTTTAGGACAATATGTGTTGTGAACTATGTATATATTATACCCTAACCTGCATTACTCAGATCATGATAATATTGCCTCTTACATGGGAATGCACTTCTCAGGACTTCTTAAAGTCACACACATACAGGCCTATCTGAAGTACAGCTTCATTTATACTGAATGCAGTATATCTCTAATGACCATAGTTAAAAAGTCCTTCTCCTGTAGCACTGAGAAATAATAACCAGGGATAAGATTTGTGCATTGTTTTAATCCATGTGTTTGATTCCCACCTTGTACAATTAACTTTTTACAGTGTGCAAATTCCAACAAATTATGTCCCAAGTCTTTCTATTTAACCTTCCAAAGACCAAGGCTTATAAGCCAAGCCATTAGCATTTCAATGTTGACAACTGGAAAAAGTGCGAATAGGTTGACCATCACATATGGCAAATCTCACTGCCATGTTTCACACCTTCATTGCTGTTTATAAAAACTACACCAGAAATACCCAATAAAACACTGGTATAAAATGTAAATTAAACCAAAAAAACAGTAGTTGCAACCAGCGGTAAGAGTAAGACAAAAGCACTAAACCATTTATTTATTGTTTTCTTGAGTGATGAAAGCACTAAACCGTTTATTTATTGTTTTCTTGAGTCCATTGGTTTCAACTACTGCTTTTTGGTTTAGTTTGGTTTCATTGCTGTTTATGGAAATCTTTGCCTCTTTGTCTGGCAATGGATTTCTCTGCTTTCTATTGTGCAAGTGCTGTTGGCATGGATCGTTAAACCTGAGAGTGGAATTTGGTCCTAGTTCAGACACAGACTTGTGGCTTGATTTCTGTAGACATGTCTGTTGAAGGACATGATGGTGCTAAATTTAGAGCACAAAGGTGGGGTGTTGAGGAGTCCATGATTTTTGTAGTACTCCTTGTAAAGCATTACAGCTGTAGGCTGTTGCAGGGAGAGTATACTGGGTCTCAGTGTAAGACTAAGGCTTGAAACAGCTTAGCCAAGGCTGTCTCCAGTACAACTGGCATCCCACACACTAGGGTGCAGTGTTGTCATCACTGCAGTGACCTGCAATGGTGTAAGAAGGACCTCCTTAGCCAATGGGAGGATGGAAAACTTACATTAATATTGTGCAGGCTATTATTACTCTAAATTATTTGTCAATATCACATTCATGTAGACATGTTCAAGCAAATGAAAAAGGAACATTTATTTTGATCTTTCTACTGCTGGCATGTAATTTGATGATCTTCTAAGTCAGATCTGCATGGTATATATATTTCCTGATTACAGTAAAACCTCACTTAACCAGCACCTGTGGGGATTGGTAGATGCTGCTTAAGTGTATGTGTCGGTTGCTTGAGATATGCTTTGTGATTTTCGACTGGCTCTTATACCGGCATACGAGCCAATCAAAAATCACAAAGCAGAGACTCTTCTGTTTAATGTGGAACAGAAGAGGCTCCACTTGATCAGAAGGTTGCACTTACTCCTTCATATCAACAAATATGGCTTTGCACAAAAACTTCAACAGGACAATATCTTCTCTGACACAGAATGAGAACCTAATCCTATGTACACTGCACTCTCACAATTAAACAATCAGACCTTCTGAGACACTTGTGTTAAGTATTAGGTCCTCTAGATTGCATAACTACATAAGTAGAGGGTTCTTATCTCACAGGAGTCAAATTGTGTGTGTATATGTGAGTGTGTGGTATGTGTATGTGTGAGTGTGTGTGTGTGTGTGTGTGTGTGTGTGTGTGTGCGTGCGTGCGTGCGTGCGTGCGTGCGTGCGTGTGTGTGTGTATGAGGGGTTGTGTATAGAGTCAGGTAAGTATGACCTTACATACTCCTGGCATCACTCAACTTGCAATACGGAGAAAGATTTACAATGGGAGGTGAGTCCACATCAGTCAGACCCTTCCCCAACATCATCTTCTCTGCAACACAATGATGGTCATCCTCTATAAAGTATGCTCTCACAGTTCAGAAGTCAAACTGCTTTAGTGGTGCTTGTGTTAATTATTATGTCCTGTAGAGCATATAACAAGATAGGTAGGAGGTGTAATCTCACAGGTGTCAACTTTTGTGTGCATTAGGGGTTGTATACACAGTCATGTAAGTATGGCCTTACGTACTCCTGGTGTCACTCAGCTGGCAATCTGGAGAAACTTTTATACTCAGGGGGTGAGTCCACATCAGTGTCAGACCCTTCTTCCAACATCATTTTCTCTGCAACACAATGATGAAGTCATACTCTATGAAGTGTACTCTCACAGTGCAGAAGTCAGACTTCTTTGGTGGTGCTTACATTAAGTACTGTGCCCTCTAGATAGGGGGTTCTAATGCCACAGCAGTCAAATTGTGTTTGTGTTATGGGGAGCATAGCATCACTGGAGGATTAGTTTACCAGCTGTGCTCATTTGACTCCCACTCAGGAGAAGCATTTACATGGTCTGATGAATCCCACATCCTCTTTTTCCCTTTGTTCATAAACACATACTGTCTACAATAAACTAATGAGCTAATCCTTTCAAAAATGCACTCTCACACTCCTAAAGCTAGACCACTTCTGTGGTGTATGAGAGTTATATACTTATGTGTAGATTGTATGAGTAGGAAGGGAGTTCAAATCCAGCAATGAGAGCATCATGGCTCTGTGTGTGTGTGTGTGTGTGTGTGTGTGTGTGTGTGTGTGTGTGTGTGTGTGTGTGTGTGTGTGTGTGTGTGTGTGTGTGTGTGTGTGTGTGTGTGTGTGTGTGTGTGTGTGTATATATATATATATATATATATATATATAAATGGATGCAGGAAAGTCATACACATTTGTATTGATAACATTTAAAATCCTACATGGCTGTACAGGTCAGTTTTGCACACACATTTCCTTTGTAAGACATAGCTGATGTCATCCCTTCAAAGTTGCAGTCAGACGTCTTCTGTGTTGCATGTGTATAATACACTTGCATGTAAATTATAGGTTCATAGGTGTGTACTAGGCCCAATGGCCCTGGAACCTTTACAAGCCTAGCCCATAGGATTACCCTGGTATCATTTCACCCAACATTAGTTCCCAGTGCCTCTGTCGAGTAGAGCCACCGGAGTGGTCCCCAGGTGAATTTTCTATTTCCCATCCACTTATCAAGATTTCTCTTGAAGAGGGCCATTGATTTGCTCTGTTTGATATGTATGAGAAGTCTATTCCATAGCATGGGCAGTCTGTGGGTTATGAACCTGTCCCTCCAGCATGTTCTGTTGATTGTGGTAATGAGGTTGAGGTCTCTGGAGTATGTGGTGGGGAGAGATTGGGATTTCGTTAGATGTAGCATTTTTTACAGAGTGAGTCAGACATGGCTTTGTAAGTCAAGCAGAGATCGCCTCTAAGTAGGCAATATGAGACAGAGAATAGTTGGAGTTTTTTGAGTCTGTCCATATAGGACAAGTGTTTAAGGCCTAGGATCATCTTTGTGAGGCACTTTTGCAGCCTCTCCAGTTGTTGCAGGTGCCTAGTGAGGTACATGCCAAATGGGGCATTGTACTCGATGATTGGCCTAATGAGGGAAGACTAGAAGGAGACAATGACCTCTTTCTTCCAGGATGCAAAACTCTTAGTAATGAGATGTGCCACATAGAAGGACTTTCTGACCACAGTGACAATGTGGTGGTCAAAAGAGAGATTGCTGTCAACCTGTGTTCCCAGATCTCTTATAATGCCTTCTGTGTTCAGTGGACTACCATCGATGATGTAATTCATGGGATCTGAGTTTTTCCCAAAGGGGATGATGACACATTTTTTGGCATTGAGCTTAAGGCCATGGTTCTAACACCAATCGTTGGTCTCAGTGAGGCCTTTCTGCAGGATGTCAACATCACTTGGGGAGTTAATAATAGCTCCCAACTTGCAATTGTCTGCGAACTTTGTCAGCCAGAGTCCTTTCATGTTGGCATGGACTTCAGAAAAATAGATACCAAACAGGAGAGGACCCAGGACCGAACCCTGTGGGACTCCACTCATGACTGGTTGGCAGACTGACTTGGAGTCAGCTACTTTCATACTGTGAGTTCTACCTGTGAGCCAGTTTGCAACTCACCTAGTGATATAGGGGTTGATGCCTAGCTTAGTGAGTTTTTCCTATGATTCCTGAGTGGGGAATGGTATCAATGACCTTGGCCAGATCAAGGTAAGCTGTATGAACCACCTTGCCTTCATCCACAGCTCTGGTGACTAACTCAAAGAAGTCAACCAGGTTGAGCAGACATGATCTACCCTTCACAAAACCAAACTGTGTGGGATCCAGAGTTTGGAGATTCCCTATATCCTTGTTTATTAGGTCCATGATGATGCATTCTATAGCTTTGCATATTAGACTTGTCAGGCTAATGGGGCGATAGTTCCCAGGGTCTGTAGTCGCTCCTCCTTTGTGGAGAGGGATGACTGTAGCAGTGTGCCATTTGGTAGGGAGAAAGTTTGAGGTGGGGCTGTGATTGAACAGGGCACACAGGTGTAGTGCCAGTTCACTCTGTAGTTTATGTAGAATACAGCCAGGGATATTGTCAGGTCCCAAAGAAACTGTATTCTTGGCCTTGGACAGTGCTGTTTTAACCTGTGCAGCAGTAATACTGAGTGCCTGGCAATCTATTGGTATTGTGATTGGTCCTTTGGGGGAGGAGTAAAGTTGGCACTGAATCTGACAGCCAGTATATTTGGCAATATTCATTGGCTCAGTATAGGAGGTACCATTGTGCAATAGCTCAGAGCAAATCTGGGTATTGCCATGGAGATTCTTTACATAACTATAGAAGGCCTTGTAGTTGTCTTTACTTTCTGTTGCAATTCTGTTTTCATGGCTAGCTTTAGAGGATTTGATGAGCGATCTCAACTTTTTGTTGAGGCTGATAAGGGAGTTTTTCCAGTCTTGGGACTTCACCTTATTTCACATCAGTTTCTTCCTTCTGTTGTAGAGTTTGTATATGGCAGGGGACCACCAGATTTGGCGTATGGCGAGATCCATGCATTTGTGTATGTGTTCATACAGTGCAATGGTGTATGATTCAGCAGTCATACAACTATTCTCCATTTGCATGGGTGCCGTGAAGTTAGCCACCTCTGCTTTTAGGAGCCCAAAGTTAGCTTTGGAGAAGTTTTTCATGGTGGTTACCTTTGCGGTGGTGGGGGGGGTGGGTGGGAGGGATGTTGATTTCCAAGGTGATTAGTTTGTGGTCAGACCTAACCAGGGAGGAGTTGACTTTTGGTATAGAGCAATGGTTGCCCATGTTAGTAATGACCAGGTCAAGGATGTTGCTACCTGTAGGGGAGTAAGAATGAGCTGGTCCAGGGCATTGGAATTAATGAATTCCAGGAAACTTTGGGCAAGTGTACTGGTACATGTGTAGTTTTCCCATTTAATGGAGGGGTAGTTGAAGTCGCCCAGTATGAGAGTGTTAGGTTGGACCCTAATATTATACAGGGTGCTTAGGAATGCGGAGTGTGAGTCTTGGGACATGGTTGGTGGCCTATAGCAGGCTATGACCTGAATCTCTGTTTTACCCAATGTTAGCTGCACCTGAAGTATCTCTGATACGTTATGTTGGGCTACCAGTCTGGAGGTGTGCGCATTCATTTTGAATATGGAAACACCAACGCTTTTGGAGCTTCGGTCCAAGTTCTAGTGCCTAAAGGTGTGGAATGAGTTATAGCCTGGTGGTGCAGGGGTGCTTTCTGCTGCTTTGAGCCAGGTCTCTGTTACATTACAAACGTTGATGTTCTCCATTTTAGGCGTGCTTTGAGCGAGTGCATTTTGAGATTTAGACTTCTAGCATTGAGCAGCATGACCCTCAGATTGCATTTGTTTGTAGCTGTTACAGTGGTAATTTGGTCTTTGAAATACGGCCTAAAAAAGACAGTATAGGGGAGGCAAGAGCATTTGCCAGTATCCGGAAGCCCATGGGTGACAGATGCAGGCCATCTCTGGCAAAGCATCGAGGTCTGTCAGTCATGTCATCCCAGGCAGACAGATACTGCATCCCCTTGGAATGCCACCAGAAACTTAGCCAATTGTTGAAATCAATCATTTTCTGCTTGTACTATGGTATCATTTTGGGTGATGGTAGGATACTGCTCAAGGCTAGGGTCATACCCACCTGGGCTACATAATCCAAGAGCTCCTCCATGTTTCTTTTTATGTAGTCTAGGGAGGTACATCTCAGGACATTCACACCCACATGTACAATGACAGAATCATATTTGTACCTGTTGTTGAGAGACCTGAGTGCATGCGTTATGTGGTGGATCCTGGCACCTGACAGGCAGCTGACTGCTCCTTTCTCCTTATTCAGCCTAGTGAGTGGGACATCAGTGTGCCTCACTATTGAGTCACCTATGACTTGTGTGTTGGGTATGCTCTTTTGACTTAGGGGCTTTGGTTGAGTGGCACACTGTTTAGAAGAGTTATCTGTCTCACGATTAGTGTTGTGTTGTGGCAATCGAGTGTGTTTCTACCTTGAAGGCCTCTGCTGTTTGAGTAGATTTTTATTGAGAGCCTCCACAAAGCTGGGTGTGTGGTTTGTGTTTTTATGTGAAGGCAGTGCTGGTGTGTGTTCTGGAGGGCTATGTGTTCCATGTGGTGTGGTGCAAGTGTTGACCTTCTCCTCTTGACCAGCTATTCCGGTCTTGGCTGGAAAGTGCATGGCTTCCAGTTTGGATATATAACTGCATCTCTCACAAATCTGAGTGTTGGGAGGTAAGAGGATAGGGTTGTCAGTGTACACGAGACAGATTCTGCATTGCCTCAGGATGCCCAAGTTCACCAGGTTAATAGGAGAAAGCAGAGGGAACTGACCTTTAGATATACCTGGAGGGGTGGGCATTAATAATAAGTACTGGAGCTGTTTCCTTGTAGAATGTTTAGTGCTGGTAGCCGTTTTGTGTGCTGCAATAATTGCTACAAGAAGTCTGGTAAAGTGCTAGACTAATAAGTTGTAAGTAGATAGGTAGGGAATTTGAATAAGGCAGTGAGAACCTCATGACTGTGTGTGTGTATGTCAATGTAAATGGATGCAGGAGTGTCTTACAGATGTTTATATTGACAACATTGAGAATTCTACATGGCTATAGAAATCAGTGTTGTACACACATCTCCTTTGCAAGACACAGCTGATGACATCCCTTCAAAGATGCAGTTTGGGTGAAATGAAGTCAGACCTCTTTTGTGGCATGTGCGTATAATACAATTGTATGTAGACAGTATCAGTAGGTAGGTAGGAAGGGAGTTTGAATACAGGATTGACTGTAGTCTGTGAGAGTGTGTTTCTTCCTTTTATTGTGCAGAATAGGCTGCAAATACATATATGATGTATATCTATACAATGTGCTTGAGTTGTGCAACCACATTTTAGTGGAAACATCGATGCAATGCACAATAGTGATGTCATCCATTGAAATGTGCAGAGTCAAAGATGTAAAATAAATCTCAAGTGGCTCCTGTGTTTCATCAGACCTTCTGTAGCTTGTGCTATTAGGTATATAGCTCAAATCCCGACATTGTTGCTTACATTCAGGGTACATATTGTTAAAAGTGTTGTCACCCACATGTGCTATGTTCATGTGTAGATGTTTCTTCTTACAAGAGTTTATTCTAATTTTCATTTTGAAATGCTGTATTGAAGACTGATGCTATCATTTGATTTAGATTTTCGTTCCATAACAGTTGTTGTAAGATGCCTCCTCAAGACTGAGGTCATGAGATGATGTAATGCATGTTGTTGCCTAAATAAGCCATGTGTTCCAATATGGGATTATAGCCAGATTATACATAATTGCTGTTCTACAGTCAAAGTGACAACAGCAGGAGGCCACAGGTGTGTTTTGGTATACCTTGCATCAGGCAATGTTGCCTGATATACAGCAAGATTACTTCAAATTGATTGCAAGGACACATATTTATTGATTCATTAATATGATGTAATGCTTTCACATACCCAAACATATCACAATCAGTGATCCACTTATACTGTTGAACGTCTATTGATCCCACTATTGTGCTGATTTTCTCAACACTTAGTCCAGTGTTCAAAACCAGCATTGAGTGACTATAAACATTTGTGCCCTTAACTGTTAAGCAGGAATGACTTCCCCCCCAGTTCTAAAGTGTCCAGGTAGAGATCTCCCCATCCTTTTTATCAGGTAAAAGTTATGGGCAAATAAAGTACATCTGATGTAATGACTTCACATAGGTGGAGTTCAACAGCTGTGATGGCAGTTCCACTGTTGCGCATGTGATTCATACCCATATTGTTAGTTGGAGGAGTTGTATAGCTTGATGTTCAATTCTAGCATGGGGAATCATTTTGTGTGAATGTACTGATGTCACACAGCAACCATTACATGACATCAGTATTATCTGTTATGTTGCATGAACACATATGAACATATGTTTGGTTTCAGGACAGTAGAACATTTGGCCTGCCAATGTTATGGTGAGAGTGTCCTGTGGCACATGCATTGAGTAGTGTATTGTACACAATTGTGCTCCAGTTCTTGGGTGGTATGTGAACAAACATGCAGAGAAAACTTCCTTGACCAGGGACCATTGATACAGGACAGATCACCACATGCACTGAGTAGTGCATTTTACGCAACTGTGCACCAGTTCTTGAGAGGTATGTGTACAAAAATACAGAGAAAACATCCTTTACCAAGGACCATTGGTATAGGACTGATCACAAGTGTATGCACATGAGCGTAGTCAATTAATTGCCATCAGTCTGACATGCTGATATGACATTCTTTATCATGGCCCTTTCTTAATTCACAAATTAATTTCAGTTGTTTGTGACAAGACCCATTCCTATCTCCCATAGCAGATGCATGTAATACACAGCTCTGGGTAATAAGATGCATCACAGTTTGATGTTTGCATCTGTTATTGTCTATCTACCCTGTAAGTGTGTCAGGCAGAAGTGCCTCAGGCAAGAGAATTACCTATGGCCTACTCTGCTCCCACATATGTAAGGTCACACACATACCTATGTATGTGATCCACAACCATTAGAATATGAAAGTGCATAATTCCCTTCAAGGGTGATCCTCCTCATACATGCGTTATTCCTGTTTCTGAGGTGTATGCAGTTAATACACAGCTCAGTGGTAACACTGATGGTTTGGGTTTGATTCTTGCAAAAGGAGATTGTGGTGTATGAGCCATTCTTTTTTTCCAACATGTTATATTGACAAACTGCAGGTTATGCAAATATTCCCTAATGTATGTACTGTCCTTGTTAACTGTCATCGAATCTCATCATGTAAATCACATTTATATCAAATTTAATCCCCTCTGTTACAATGTTACTTTGTGTAACTCTCACATCCTATACTATCATGTCTGTTTTTATTTACCTATATTTGGTCAGGAAATGTGACCACCATTAATTATTATGACATACATATTTTATAATTTTATATTACAAAATTGTCTTTGAGACATAAGCACATTTAAATAAATTATCTTAATACAATCTAAGCATTTACCCTCCCCTCACATATTTTTGTATTCATATCTTTGATTTCTGTGCACATTGTCCTCAGTACGCATTCCCTGCCTGGTGACCCTTTTATTGTAGTTGCCCTTGCTGTTTACCCTCCCTTCTTACATACTTCTGTATTCATATATCTCATTTCTGTGCACGTTATCCTCAGTACACTTTCCCTCCCTGTTGCTGCTTTCATTGTAGTTGCCCTTCGTTAGTTTTGCCATTGTCCACCCGAGCACGCATAACAGGTTTGGCCATAGACAGGCATGTTTATTTACTGTGTTTGTGTGCTTGTGCTGCTCAGCATGTTTTCATAGCCACCCACAATGTTGCTGGCCATGAAAGCCTGCTTGTATTCATGTAAGTGTGATGATCAGCATGCACATGTGATTAGCGCTGCTACTCACAGCACTAAAACGTAAACATTGTGTAGGTTTTGTCCTTGCAGATGAGGAGAGGGTTTCACATCAGAAATCAAATTCTGCATGACTGAAGCTTGGAATTTGGGCTGCATGATAAGAAGGGGTTAGTAAACCCCAGACTTAAAAAAGGTAGAAGCCATACATAATTCGACCATACCCACCACCAAAATCAAGTCAAGGCCTTTTTGCATCTGATTAACTACTACCTCAAATTTATACCAAACATAACCACTATTGTATGTGCCTTGACTGATTTAACAGAATGGAAGACCCCTTAAATATCAAATGGATGGAGAAGAAAGGCCAGGCATTCGAGAAGTAAAGAAGTATATTGTGCACTGAACTGCATCCTGTTAGCTTCAGACTTCTCTAAATATTTCACAGTATTCACAGATACCTCTGAAGTAGTCCTAGCAGAGATACTGGTACAGTTTGTTGAAAGGGAAAAACACTCAGTCTGTTATATCAGCAGAAATTAAATAACATTGAGCAAGAGTATTTTGCTACTAAATGAACATTATTGAAATGTACGTATTATCTGTTGGGCAAAGACTTACATTTCCAATGCCCCCACAATCAGGCAGGCAATAATTCTTAGCTTGCCAGTTCGACTCTGTCACTACAGTCATTCCAGTTTAAAATAGTGCATCCCCCCCCAGGCTGACATAAACCAAAAATCAATCGATCCTGGGCATACACCACAACTGGTGGCACCAAGACCCATAGTTGTACAGTGCAGAAGGTCCATATACAATGGCTGCTTTGCCAGTCTGAACACTAGAGGGAGCAGAAGGGAACAAGGGAAGGTAAGAGCACCCTGACTAATCTCATGTTGTACACTAGACAGTTTGTTTTTGAAAAAAAGATACAAGCTTTACAGAAACGACACAACAAGTCAATTGAGGGTAAAACCAGCTGTATTTTAGGTCTAAATTCTGTAGGCTTGGTGTCTGTGTTTGTGTGTTTACCTTTAGCTTGAGAGGCAATTCTAGGGAGAATTGCCCAGCATCCTTGAGAGGAAGAAGATGTCTTTAGAAGAATGGAGTTGCTATCCAGCAAAAGAAATTGGATGAATTGTTGTAGCTGTGGTGTTTGCCTTGCCTGTGTAGGAAGCACACTGAGACTCTTTCCTATCTGTAGAACATTTACTGTCCATGGTGCAGAAATAATAAAGGGAGCCTCGAACATTTTAGGATAGCATTGAGAGATTCTTTATGTGTATATCTATATCTATTACATTTTATGGAATGGAAGCCATCCAGAACTGATATTTTCTACAAAGCTCTATGTATTATTTTAAAGTCAGCATTTCATTTGCATTTTCTGCTTTTACCTGTTTTGGCCAAAATAGCACATTTTGTTCACCACTCTTGTAAATAAACATATGCTGAATCTTGAAACACTGATGATTGAAAGTGTTTCTGTTATTATTAGTCAAATAAAGCACAACTATATATATAGATAGATAAATGGCTAGATAGATAGATAGATGATAGATAGATAGATAGATAGATAGATAGATAGATAGATAGATAGATAGATAGATAGATAGATAGATAGAGAGAGAGATGGCAGTTGGTTTGGTTGCACAAACTGGCAACAGTAGTTTCAGCTGTTATAGTTAGTCAAATGCACAACATGTTGCTCAATGCTGTTTGGTTGACTTTAGCAAACTTTCCTTTGTGGGTGCAGTTGTGTAAACATAGAGTTAGTATGTATAAGTAAGGGGTTATAGGGACAAAGCCCATAGTCTGGCGGGTTGGGCTGATGCCTCAGCATAACTGCATTTGTTCAGTGTTTGTAGTTTGGAAGAGATTTTATTGGGGTTTTGAAGTGCCATACTTCTCGACTCTGTACATCGTGTATGTATCAGGCAGTGGATAAGGGACATTGATAAAATGACAGAGGAGGATGAAGACAGCATGACTAAACATAAGAAGGGAAAGAGCAAAAAGAAGACACAGAAGGAAAAACTAAGAGGAAAATTCTGGGGAGGGTTAGACCAATTAGGAGAAAAATAAATAATTCAAGAAAATATAGAACCTAAATTTATTTATTTTATTTACTTAACATTTCTTTTCTGGGAAAGTCCGACTGGGACAGAGCCCATTTTCAGAGGAGCCTGGGGAGAAATGCTTCAGATACATGTCTTTGGAATATGGGAGGCACCCAGAGGAAACCACGTGAACGCATGGAGGACATGCAAACTCTGCACAGAAGGCACCCCAGCCGAGAATCGAACCAGAGAACCTCTTGCTGAGAGGTGGCAGTGCTAACAGCAAGAGGTTTGATTTAGCGAAGGGAGGAATGGGCTGAAGAAGAGTGTGATGGTGAAGAGAAATAATGATAATAGAAGGATGGAGAAAATTGTAACACACTCCAAACAGCATAACAGAATAAGCTGTCAGTGACAAGAGAGACGGAATGGGTTAAAATGTGGGAACAGAAAGTAGGAGAATAGTGGCGGAGGACCAGAGCGGAAGGGAAGAAACTATAGAACATAATAAAGGAAAGAAGGATTAGAAGGAAAAATGGGAAATCACTGCTAAAATAGGCAGGATAGAAAGTGACATGAAGGATTAGCCTGATGTACAAAGACACAGGAAAAGAAAAACAAGAGATGAAATGGATGAGACTTACAAGAAGCTGTAATCAGTAAGAAGGATAGATACCTACTATTGATGGCTGGGATGAAATCTGGAATATAGCTAAGGAAACAAAAATATTAGTGAGCACATGGAACACACAACTAAGATACTGCGCAGGTTGTATCTAATGTCACTGAAGACAAAGCAGGAAGGGGTGGTGGATAATAATAACTGTTAGAGGTGCAGTGAAGAGGAAACTGGAATTGTACACATTTTTGGGAGTGTAAAAGGGCATTAGGGTAGAATGAGAGACTGCAAAGTCATTCCCACCAAAACATTCTGTCAACAGCATAAACCACTGGTGGTCACAGTTAGCTGCAAGCAGTGGTCAGGGAAGGCTCTTAAGTTAACAGAGATGAGGCTGAAGACCTGGAACTTGACTGGAATGAAAGCAACAAGTGTTAATGGAAATGTTCAAGGCTTTAACCCCTCAGGAAGAAGGGGAAATAGGTAGAGATGACGATGAATAACAGCATCTCAAAACAGCGTGTGTGAAGGCTATAGAATAAATATGCTGCCAAGTCAGGTACAGAAAAAACACACATAAAGAAAGCTGGTGGTGGAATGCAAAAGTCCAGGAAGGTATGAAAAGAAAGGAGTGCAGGAAAAAGTGGGAGATTGAAAAGGTGGACCAAGGTAAGAAATAAGACTGATTGGCTAACAAAGAAGATAGGAGAACAGTTGCAATAACAAAGAACAAGGCATCAGAAGCATACTCTAGCAGGTTCTAGAAAGTGACTGATGGGACAAAGAAACTATCGGGTTGCAAATACAGAAAGATAAAGAAGATAGTCATTAGACACATTTCATAAGGCATGCTCACAGCAATCTGCTCACCAGTCCACAGGGCATCAAAGACAGATGGAAAGAGTACTTCCAGCAGCTTCTGAATGAAGAAAACCCCACAAAATCTTTGCTGCCCAAGACACAGCCTATAATGAAAGAGGAAGAAGAGCCCATTCTAGAAACAGTAAGAACAACACTAAGGAAAATGAAGTCAGGAAAAGCAGCAGGGTCAGATAAGGTCATGACAGATAGGATTGAGATGTTGGGTGAGTTAGGGGAGCAATGGCTCCAGAGGGTACTCATAGCAGTATGGAGAGAAAGGAGTATCCCAAATGACTGGAGGATAAGTATTCTAGTGCCAGTGTTTACTAATAAATGGGACATTCACATCTATGGACAGTATAGAGGTATCAAGCTCCTGTCACGCTGCATGAAAGTGCTAGAGAGGGTGATTGATAAATGAGTGTACATTGTAGTAGAAAGCAAGATGGAAGATGAGAAATTTGGATTCAAATCAGGATGCAGCACAACCAACCCAATGTTTGCAGTGAGGAAGTTAGTTGAGAAGAAGCCAGAGAAGAGGAAAAAGTCAATCAGGGCATTCATAGACGTGGAGAAAGCATATGGCAAAGTCCCAAGAAAGCTGGTTTGGGGAGTTTTGCGATGGTTCAAAGTCCCAGAAACACTGGTAGAATTAATAATGCAGGCTATGTACAAAGTGGCACAAATATGAATAGTGTTTGGCCTCACAGGGGGATAATAGCAGGAGTGAGTATGCATCAGGGTTCAGCTTGGAGCCCACTACTGTTCATACTGGTGATGGACTACATTAGCAAACAGGTCAGAAGGGACAGATCAGCAAAGCCACTGTATGAATACAATGTAGCATTGCAAGCAGACCCTGAATAAGAACTACAACAAATGAAAGGGGAATGAAATACAAAACTGAAGGCACATGGGATGAACAAGACACTTGTCATGGCAGCAAGTGGGGAAAATCAAAAGAAGATGAAAAATGAGATAGAAGGGGATATAGTGGAACAGGTTAATAGCTTCAAGTATCTGACAGGGATGGTTGAAGAAAAGATAAGTCTGAATGAGGAGGTCGAAGCTAGAGTCATTTGGACTGCAATCAACTAGCACAGCATGCTGAGGCTAGCTTATGACAGAAGAATGCCAAAGAAGTAAGGTGTGCAAAACAGTCCTGCAAACAGTACTACTATATGGTACAGAAACCTAGGCAGTGAAGGCAGAGCAGTTCAGGAAGCTAAAGGTGATGGAGGTGAAGTGCCTAAGATGGGTGGTAGGATGCAGATAGTGGAACAGATGAAGAAAGGAAAACAGAGTAGAAACCAGAGTAGTTGCAATTGCACTGAAGGTCAAAGAGGACAGATTACAGTGGTTCAGGCACACACAGGAAAACAGAAGACAATCTAGTGAAGAAGATTTAGGAGAAACAGGAAGAAGGCAAGAGGAAATTAGGGGGTCCAGCAAAAAGATGATAGATTACATGAGAGAAGACCTCCAACAGTCATGTATGACTATTGAAGAAGTTAGGACAATGGCGCTGAACTGAGAAAGATAGTGGCAGTTAATGCAGCACTCCAGCCCCATATAGAAAATAGGAAAAAGGGGACGGAGTTGATGATGATGATGATTCCACTGATATGAACATGTGACCACAAATAATGTAGTAACGAGTATAAAGTCTGGGTTAACATTTTAAAAGCATCTGCATCAAAATCACAGCAAAACAAGCACAACCATGAAATGACTTCTAGGTGAGGCAAACTTTGAACAAAGGCCATCTAATGGTCATTGTGGTCATTGCAGAGTTTGAAGTATTTTTAACATTTGCTTCACATTCACTGGAATATCATGATAGAGGTGCATCAGTGCTAAACCAATTAACCTGTTCTCCTCGTTGTTGTTCCATAATCAGGTCTTGGTTCTTCACAGTGCAGTAAAGGACCTCTCGGCTGTATACCAGCCTGCCATGGTGGCAAGAACAGACAGCATAGCTGAAGTACATGAACAAATGCTTTGTTCATAGGTTATACTGCATCACTAATAGTATGTGGCTGGTTATCTTCCAGGAACAATATCCACTTCATCTTTGATCTTTGTAGTTCCATTTTAAAGCTGTTTAAACTGGAAAGGTCCACCTTATATGCATCATGCATAGGCATCACCATTTTATTTGACTGCTTTGCCAATAGTTTACTTGACAACAAGTACCAAGCCAGAAACCATGGCTGACAGTCACTGAATTGCTCAGTCAGTTTTGAAATGACATAGTCCAAAAATGGTATAAATATTTTTTTCTTGTGATAAGCATCAGAATCCAGTACAATGACACTGGTATGTTGTTTCTGCTTGCCACATATTCAGGGCATTTCTTCCTCGGCACACAGAACTAGCTAGGTATTTCACACCCTCAAATAATGCAGCAAATGTGAGATCAGCATCATTTCACATGGCTGTTAGAATCTCACTGCCAACAGTTGTCTTGTTACATACTTGAATGGGGTCAATAGCTTCAAGTTGAAGATAGACAAGATGAGGTTATGCTGGTTCCAGTACACATTCCACAGTTACCATATAGTAAAAACTACAAGAAAAATCTAGCCAAGCTGGAGTTTTCACTGTGTGATACTTTAAACCTCCTGTAATAGAGGCCCATGGAATATATACAAATTGCCCCTTAAGGCTATCAAGTGTTTCAGATATATGGTTTCTGAATGTCCATGACAATTTACTTTTTCTTTTTAAGTCTTTATGGATACATTCAGGCAAATAAAGCCAAACCCCACTATCTAAGGACATGCATGTTTCAAGCACCTTATAACCTTGCCAGCACAACATAAGTGGACTGGTTGGCTATACTTTAGAAACACAGGGTCTTTAAACCCAGTTGATGTCCAAAACCATTAAAGTGTCTGCCAAATATCCCAATTAACATCCAAACCAAAGAGTAAAAAGGTCACAGAGACAAACCAATTAGAAAACCTACAAAAAAAAAAAAAAAGCTAGAGGTTTCACTGCGTGATACCATAAACCTCCTGTAATAGAGACTCATGGGTTATATGCAAATGACCCTTTAAGGAAATCAAATGTTTCAGCTATATGGCTTCTGAATGTGTGTTTCTGAAGTATAGCCAAACAGTCCACTTATTGGCCTGAATGCATCCATAAAGACTAAAAAGAAAAAGGTAAAAGTCATGGACATTCAGAAGCATATAGCTGAAACACATGATGTGCTTAAGGGGTCATTTGTATATTACCCATGGGCCTCTATTACAGGATTTTTAGGGTATCACACAGTAAAAACTCTGTACTGCGCTGGTGGTGCTGCAGTATCGTTGTCGCCTCACAGTTAGACGTTGCCCGTTCGATTCTCAGTTAGAGCGTCCTCTGTGTGGCGACATGCATGAATGGGCGTTCCTTCGTTGAAGGTTGTGCGTTAGGCCCGGCAAGCCAGTATGTAAAAATCTACTGCCAATCATTAGCGGACCGGAGTTCCGCTGTGGCGACCCCTAACCGGGAAAAGCTGAAAGACACAAACACAGTAAAAACTCTAGCTTGGCTAATTTTTTCTTGTAGTTTCTTGTAGTTTTTACTAATTGGTTTGTTTGTGTCAGTGAAAACTCTAGCTTGGCTAGATTTTTCTTGTACTATTTACTGTATGGTAACTGTGGAATGTATACTGGAACTGCATAACCCCATCTTGTCTATCTTCAGCTTAAAGCTATTGGACATGCATCTGGAGCATTTCTCCACAGGTCTGTGCTGAAAATAGGCTCTGTCCCAGTCAGACTTTCCCAGTAAACAAATGTTAAATAAATAAAATAACTAACTAAATAATTTTTACTGTGGTATGGACAGTTACCAAACAAAGCAGAAACAAAACTTGGTGCAGGAATACTTTATAACCAGGTATTTCAACATAAAGCTTTAGAGGCCACCTGCCTCACTCATCTACCATGCATTCCCAGGAGAAGGCAAGTTTCTACTGTGGTCTTCTTCATCTTCATTTTCCCATGCATTTGGTAAATTTTTAAATTCTTTGCTTCAGATCAGTATATGTTTTTCCACTTGGTTGATGAGGTCAGTTTTACAATGACCTTCCTGTATGTGTATAACATGCTCAATATCTGGTACAGGTTACAGAAACACTGCAGTATTCAAATTATGGGCACCTCAAGCCATGCAAGCTGTTTCTGAAATTAATGCACTTACTCTTGCTTTTACTCCATTAAACTGGCTACTTGGGCTGTTACTTTTATCATATTCTTGGCCTGTCATGTTTATATGTCATTATACCAAGCTGTCAGCCTTTTTAGGAATAAGTATAGCTAGTGCTTCTCTGATGGTCTAAAATGCTTTCACAAATCATAGGTTTAAAGGAGTTACAAGGCAAATCAGCCACAAGGCCACTTCCACCTTGCCAGTACCTAGCATTAGGTCTTCCTTCTCATTTCAAGGAAGGCCAGGTTGGTCATACCAGGAGTGAATTTGTGAACACCTATCCAGTTATCCAGTTTCTTTGTAAATGCAGACAGTGTATCAAACTGCTTAACTTGGAGGTGGAGTTTGCTCCAGAGAAAGGGTAGGTGCTGAGTGACAAATCTATCCATTCTCTTAGTCTTACTTATTGCAGCAGTAGATTCAGATCTCCGGCCCTAGTGTTAGCTGCCTGATTTTTTTGAGGTACAGGTGGTCTTAGACTGCTCTATAAAGTATTTTCAAAAACTCATCTTCTCCATGTTCATTCCTGTGCACATAAATGTCTGCCAGGGTTATTTGCCCATTTGTTGAAATACCTGTTGCTCCATCTGTGGTGTGGCTGCTTCTGAGGCAGAGTTTTTCTTTGTATCTGCTGACCTAGTAACTGAATAATTTCATCCTGTATTGTGTATATATATATATATATATATATATATATATATATATATATATATATATATATATATATATATATATATATATATATATATATATATATATATATATATATATATATATATATATAGGGAGAGAGAGAGAGAGAGAGAGTCCACACAATCCAGATGGTTTTGGAAAAGGGCATCCAACTTAGCAATGTATTTCTCAAGAACACTGAACTTTCCAGCGGTTGGCAGCTTTCCTCTTACTGGAATATTTTCCTTTTCACAAAGGAGAACAATACTTACAATGTATCACAGAAACTGTCTTGTATGTTCCATGATTGTATGATCCTGCTTTACTAGGCATTGGTATGCTGTTGCATGCTGTCCACTGCATACACTTACAAATCTGTCCACTTTTGTGGTGGTATTTCCATGCTCTTTTGAATTAGGTTCATAGGTTCATAGGTTCATAGGTAGGTACTAGGCAGTCTGCCTGAGGGCATCTATAAGCCTAGCCAGAGTGTGTCGGCTTTTGCCACCCATTGATTAATTAACTGATCCTCTGTCAAGCAAAGCCAATGAAGTGATCCCAGGGGTGTATTTTCTGTTACCCATCCACTCGTCAAGGTTTCTCTTGAAGAGTGTTAGTGAGGGGCCTGATGTAATTTGGAATATTGTTCCAAAGCATGGGGAGTCTCTGTGGCAAGAATCTATCCCTCCAGCATGTTCTATTTATTGTTGTGGCGAGGTTTAGCTCACTAGAGCACGTGGCTCGCAGTGACTTGGATTTCTTTAGGTGGAGCATGTCCATCAATTCTGAGTTGGACATGGCTTTGTAAGTCAGGCAGAGATCACCTTTGAGTAAGCGATATGCCACTGAGTACAGCCGGAGTTTTTTCAGTTGGGCTGCATAGGACATATGTTTGGGGCCAGTAATCCTCTTGGTGAGGTAACTTTGTGGTCTTTCCAGCTGTTGGAAGTGTCTTGTGAGGTACATCCCAAATGGGGTATTGTACTCTATGATGGGTCTAATGAGTGACGAGTAGAGGGGCACTATAACCTCTTTATTTCTAGATGCGAACCCTTTAGTAATTAGATGGGCCACATAGAAGGATTTCCTAACTACTTTGCCAATATGATTGTCAAAGGAGGGATTACTATCTACCTGGGTCCCCAGATCTCTTATTACCTTTTCTGTATTAAGGGGGCTGCCACCTATGTGGTAATTTGTGGGTGTTTTGTTTTTCCCAAAAGGGATGACTATGCATTTTTTGACTTTGACACCAGGTGTCCGTCTCAGTAAGGCCCTTCTGGAGGATGTCCGTGTCAGCTGTAGAGTCAATTATGGCTCCCAGTTTGCAGTCATTGGCGAATTTGGTTAGCCATAGTCCTCCTGTGTTTGCCTGTACTTCTGAGAAGTATATGCCGAACAGTAGGGGTCCCAGGACCGAGCCTTGTGAGGCACCACTTGTGACTGATTTAGAGTCGGACCTGGAGCCTGCTATTCTTACCGTGTGAGTTCTGTCTGTAAGCCAGTTGGCAACCCATCTCATGACATAGGAGTTTATGTTCAGGCTGGGGAGTTTTGCTGTAATATCCAAGTGGAAACAGTGTCGAAAGCCTTGGTGAGGTCAAGGTAGGCTGTGTGAACCACCTTTCCCTCATCTATGGACTTGGTGACTGTCTCAAAGAAGTCAACCAGGTTTAGTAGGCATGATCTGCCCTTAACAAAGCCAAACTGGGTCAGGTCAAGTGTTTGGAGGTTCCCAATGTCTTTGTTAATGAGTTCCATGATGTTGCGCTCCATAGCCTTGCAGACCAGGCTAGTCAGGCTTATGGGGCGATAGTTACCAGGGTCAGTTGTGGCCCCTCCTTTGTGGAGAGGAATAACCATTGCTGTGCACCATTCCATGGGCACGTAGCCTGTGGAGAGGCTGAGGTTGAACAGTGTGTTTAGGTGGGGGGTTAGTTTGTTCTGTAGTTTGTGCAAGACGCAGCCTGGGACACCATCTGGTCCCATTGGTGCTGTGTTTTTAGCTTTTGAAAGGGCTGTTTTCACCTGTGCATCTGTGATTTTTGGGACACTACACTTTTCCGGTATTGTTGTGGGCCCTTTTGGAGGTGAGAGAGGGGTGAAGTTTGCACTGAATCTATCTGCCAGGATGTTGGCAATATCAGTAGGTTCAGTGTATTTTGTGCTATTTTGCACTAGTTCAGTGCAGATCTGCGAGTTGCCACTTAGATTCTTAACATAGCTAAAGAAGGCTTTGTGGTTATTTTTTAAATCCTTGGCTATTTTTCTTTTGAAGTTAGCCTTGGATGATTCATGAGGGACCTTAGTTTCTTACTGATACTGATCAGGGATGTCTTTCCTTCTTGGGATTTGCTTTTTTTTTAACTAGTTTCCTCCTTCTATTGTATAGCCTGTTTATTACAGGGGTCCACCAAACTGGTTTCCTTCTCTTAGAGGAGTGAGTCTTCATTTTGCTAGGGATGGCACAATCCATGCATCCTTGTAGGTGCTCATAGAGTACATTTGTAAAGATTTCTGCATCTTGGGCAGCTTTATCCTTTAGCGTGGGGGCTGTGAAACTTACTACCTCTGTCTTAAGTAAGGTGAAGTTTGCTTTAGAAATGTTTTTTACTCTGGTTTCCTTAGTTGGGGGTGGTGGTGGGGTGTGAACATCCAGAGTGATTAGTTTATGGTCTGATCTAACCAGTGGCGGGTTGACCTCTGGTGTGGAACACCAGTCGCCCATGTTGGTGATGACCAGGTCCAATATGTTATCACCTCTGGTAGGGGAGTTTACCAGCTGATCCAGGGCATTTGAATTGATGAATTCCAGGAAGCGCTGGGCCTGGGAATTTGTACTCGAGTAGTTTTCCCAGTGAATGGTAGAGTAATTGAAATCGCCCAGTATCAGGGTGTTTGGTAGGACCTACATGTTTTCTATTGTCTCCAGAAAGGTGGAGTGGTGGTCCTGGCTCATGGAGGGTGATCTGTAGCAAGCCACAATTTGCATTGCAGATTTGCCCGATGTTAGTTGCACATGGATGATCTTAGAGGTATCATGCTGCGCCACTAACCTGGAGGTGTAGGTATCCTTGATGAATATGGATACACCCCCTCCTTTTGTGTTTCGGTCCGTGTTCTGTGGCTGAAGCGTGTGGTATGAGTTGTAGCCTGGTAGTGCTGGGGTGCTCTCTGGAGCTTTGAACCAGGTTTCAGTTACTGCACAGATGTCGATGTTCTCCATACTGAGGAGTGCTTCGAGTGCATGCATTTTGAGATTTAAACTCTGGGCATTGAGTAGCATAACCCTCAGTTTTTTGTTAATTGTGCTGTTTACGGAGGTGAGTTTGACTTTTGAGCCTTGCTTAAAAAAGGCACTATGGGGGCAGCAAGAGCCGTGGCCGGTATTCGAAAGCCTAGGGGTGACAGATGCAAGCCATCTCTTGCGAAGCGACTCGGCTTGTCGAGCATGTCGTCCAAGACTGACAGACACTGGATCCTCTTTGAATGACACCAGAAACTTAGCCAATTGTTGAAAATGATCAGTTTTTCTTTATACCGAGGTATCATTCTTGGTGAGGGCAGGATGCTACTCAGGGTCATAGCAGCCTGAGCTGCATGATCAGAGAGCTCTTCCATGTCTCTATTCATGTAGTCCAGGGAGGTACGTCTCAGGACATTCACACCAACATGAACAATGACAGTCATATTTGTACTTGTTCTGGAGTGACCTGAGTGCTTGTGTTATGTGGCGGATTCTGGCTCCTGACAGGCAGCTAACAGTAACCTTCTGCTTGTCCAGCCTAGTGAGTGGGACATTAGTGTGCCTGACTATAGAGTCACCTATTACTAGTGTGTTAGGTATGTTATTTTGCCTTAAGGGCTGTGATTGTGTGGCACACTGATTTTGTGTTTTATGTGTTGTCTGGTTTGTGATGGGAAGTGCAGGTTGTTTGGGTGTCTGCTTTGGAGGTCTCTGATGCTTTTGCAGATTTTTGTTTAGAGCCTCCGAGTATGATTTTGTGTATTTATGTGTATTTTTTGCCAGTGCTGTTTTAGTAGGTCTGTGTGCAGCTGGAGGTGTGGTGCAAGTGTTAACATTCTCCTCTTGACTGTCTGTTCCAGTCTTGGGTGGAGACAGCTTAGCTTCCAGTTTGGCTGTATAATTGCATCTCTCACATATGTTAGTGTTTTGTGGTAGGAGGAGAGGGTTGTCTGTGTACATGAGGCAGTTGTAACATTGCCTCAAGATACTTAGATTCACCAGCTGGACTGGAAAGTGCGCCTGAAGTTGCCCTTTGGTTATGCCTGAATAGTAGGGTGAGCTGCTTAATTGCTTGGTTGGTGAGGGGTGAATAAAGAGCCATGCCCTGCTGGGCAATCAGTGTCAGGGTATATTAGTGCTTGCTATTAGGTCTGAGCAAGTGCTGGGCTGTAAGATGCTTTTTGAGTGCTTAGGTTGAGAGTTAGACTAGTTTCAAGGGAAAAACTGAAGAGGAGACTTAGTGGAGCCAGGAATAATTTAACCATAGCTAACCGGCACTGCCCGGTGTGCAAAACCATGCAAATGCGGTTTTTATAGTAGGGAAATGAAAGAAATAGAAATTAGCACAAAATGGCCAATAAACTACTAACCTCTGGGCTGGAACCACTCCTCCAGGGATAGATAGGTTGCTCAAAGCTCCCCTCTCTCACAGGTGAACAGAGAAACTTCCTTCTATCCAAGTAAGGTATGGGCAACTCAGAAACTAGTATCACAGCCCTGAATTCAGCACTAGCCTGAAAACTGGACTATACTAGCTTAGAAAGGTGGGAAACAAGGAATTTTTTTTGTTTTGTTTTTTTTTAAAAGATAAGGCAAAAACAGTAAAAAATACACTTAAAACAGCTTTAAACGACTGCAAACTATCAGAAAAGGCTATCACACTTTAGTGTGTAGCCTACAACAGTTAAGGAAATTATTTAAACAAAAAACAACTTTTTAAAAGTGCAGGCAGTCAAATAAGTACAATATGTGAAAAAAAACAAGCTTTTAAATCATAATAAACGCTGAAGAATCTGCGTTTAGGTGGAAAACAGTTAAGTACAGCAAGAAAGTAAAGAAAACTGATACTTAATCACTCCAAAGTCTCTCTTCTAAGCTAGAAGGCTTGTATCAGTTTAAGGCTTTCTAGTGCTACCCAGTAGGCTAGTTACAGGAAAGGTGGGAAACAAGCACAAGTGCGTCTTTTAAACCAGAACGTTGAAAGAGATGGAAAAAAACTGCCCAAACGGCCAATAGCTACAATTTCTGGGCCAGGAACCATTACTCTTGTGGTAGATAGGCTACCTAATGTTTACCACTCCCACTGATAAGCTAGAAGGCTTCCCTCCAACACAGAAAGGCTTGGGGGGCTCAGAAGCTTAAACAGTTTCCTGGATACAGCAAATCTGTACCTGGACTAGACTAGTTACAGGAAAGGTGGGGAAGGTTGGGTAATGGTTAAGGTGTTTACCTTATAGACCCAAGGTGCAGGGTTTGAGTCTCACATGGGGTAATTGGCTAGGCTTAAAATGGCTCACAAGGGCAGTTAGTCTAGTACTAACCTGTGAACCTATGAACGAGTACAAACATAGGCTTTTAAGCCAGCAAGTTGAAAGAGATGGAAAATTGCCCAAATGGCCAAATAAACTATAATTTCTGGGCCCAAACTCACTCTTCCCGTGGAGGATAGGCTACCTAGTGCTTACCATTCCCACTGATAATCTAGAAGGCTTCCCTCCAACACAGAAAGGCTTGAGGGGCTCAGAAGCTTACAAAGAGTCCTGGATACAGCAAATCTGTACCTGGACTAGACTAGTAACAGGAAAGGCAGGAAACAAGCACAAACACAGACTTTTAAATCAGAAGGTTGAAAGAGATGGAAAAGCTTCCCAAACGGCCAGTAAACTATAATTTCTGGGCCAGAAACCACTCCTCCTGTGGTAGATAGGTTACCTAGTGCTTACCACTCACACTGATAAGCTAGAAGGATTCTCTGTGCCTTTTAAGTATTCTCCTGGCACTGGACCAGTCAGTCATTGGCAAAGACACTGAACCAGATTCCTCTGAAGTACTGAAAACAAAACATGGTTCACAGAAGACTGCATCCAAACGTATGGTGTATCTTGCAAAAGTATACTCATCTAGCAGCTGTGGGCTGAATAGTCAAAATTGCTGGCGCCCACTGCAATACCTTATAAGATATTTTTGGAACTAGCAATGCTGAGATGTAGTATCTAGACTGTCAAGATTTGTTTTCACTTCTGTCTGCCTCAGCCTCTGGTGATCACAGAAGCAAATATCTACTTCATCATGCAGCTGAGAAGTTGCCATGGTAACATGACTTTTGCTCATGCTGTTCTGTGGTGTAGAATCTTCTGCAAGAGGCAGGTTATAACCATCTGAAATTGCAACTAGCAGTTCAGGGATATTAACAAGTACTCTGCGTTGAAGAAAATGCTGAAGTTGCCACATGCAAAAAATAAATAAATAAATAACAACAGAAAAACAAAATTAGTACTTCCTCAACTCTCACTACTCAGAATGAAAGCAAATGTAACTGATCATGTGAAGCACACAATATACTTACAAAGATGTGCTGCATCCTTTCTGGATCTCCATTTCAGTATAACAGCACATACTGGCATTTCAGTGTTGCTATAAAAAAGCAGAATGACAATGAATGGCACTAGGCAATAACCTCTGTATTACTTAACTATGTGACAGTGTATTCACAGATACAATGGTTCTGATGCAAAATGAATATATAAATAAATGAAAAAGAACACTCATCCATCTGCCTATTTAACTGAATAAACTTCTTGAAACTTCAACAAGGCATCTTTATTCCCTCCACAGATAGAGCATTAAAAAAGAGTCTCAGTGATCTCCTAGCTAAAGTGATTTTATCTAGTGCAGTGGTGCGCAACCTTTTTGTGGGGAGGGCCACTACACGAATTCTTAATGCATCTGTGGACCACCTCATAACATAGTAAGTCATTACGGGTTAACAGTAGGTACAGATGACTGGCATTTTTACTTAAGACAGGAGTCATGAAATTGCCTGTTTTCTACATCAACTTTGCATTTAACTTTATTCTTGCTTGCAGCTATGACTTATTACAAACAGAAAGTTACTACTGTTTACAGACAAGTTATAAACAACAAAGAATAGTTACTTCAGCAGCTAAAAGTAGAGGTGTGTGCAACTGCAGTCAATAAGGTAATTAAGCACGTGTCGGAAAGATGCGTGACTGGAGTAAGGCATAGCATTTGTTCACTTTTTTTTAAAAATTTTTGGTTACTCTCTGGGGGACGGATAGTGTTGCGTCAAGGGCTGGATTTGGCCCCGGGGCCAGATGTTGTGCACCACTGATCTAGTGTAATCCTTTATACTCTGTTTTTCTGGGTGACTGGTCATTGTCTGTCTACTCTGTTTTTCTGGGTGGCTGGTCATTGTCGTTTTACTGACTTGCCTAGAGTAACACAGTAGGCAAATGGAGGCTGAGAGCATCAAACCCTTGACTACAGGAAGCAACTCATTTACAACTCATAGCCCCAATCCTCTTTGATAACTAGCAGACATTTACTTTAGATTTTCCTTTTCCCTTCCTATCACAGGGCTTTTCCCCTCACTGTCTGTCAATATAAACTATTTCATCTGTCAGATGTAAGGTCATTCTGCCAATGGACATGTGGTAGCAGTGTGAAGAATAAATTGCCAGCCTGCTTGTGCGAATGACTTTTAGGTCTGCAGGTCAAACAATATTATTATTGTTGCCATGCTGTTTAGTGAGGGACTGCTGCAGATATTGTGAATTACCACAAACATGGTATAACATGTTTACATGAGAAATTATAGCAGGAGATAACTTTACAGTTTAATGAAGGTTTATCTATGTATAGCATGGCTGCTCAACTGTTCATCAGAAGCCCATCTTTAAAAATGGGGTCAGCCATGCCCTTTCAAGTATATCCAGTACATCAGGAATTGCCTTATACTCACCAGGGGTTACTCTAAGTAGCTGATAAAACTTACAATATAATGTCAGGTCCTTAAGCCTTTCTGGATAAGGACTTTCCCATCTCTATGAATTGCACCTTTTCTTGCAGTTTCATGTGGCTTAATTTAAAGTAAGAAATGCCACATTGAATTAAATAATCTAACAGTCTGGTGCAGGGATTTAAGATTATGGGCATCTAGTACTTCTATTTATATAACTATAACTAAAATAAAACTATAAGTAAAGGAACAGTTATAACTAAGAAAATATGTATTAGTACTTAAACTGTAAGACAAGTTACATAACTGGATCAAAATCCAGCTTACAGAGTAACTATTCACTATATACATTATATACAGTAAGGTGTATGGGGAGGAAGGTAGAAAGGATGAAAAAGTTAAGGAAGAGTTAAAAGAAGGTAGAAGAAAGGAAGGATGACAAACGGGACTTCATTGGTAAAATAATAGAATCATATGAAGGAAGTGAAGGGCTAGATGGATATCTGCTGATGAGATCTTCATTCTACATACAGATCACTCTGCTTATTTGTTACAGTTAAAATACAATCAGACTTCATTAGTTTATGGCACCGCACATATAAAATAACAACTCAAAACATCTGCAGCAATGTTTTTGGCACACACAAAAAAGACGACATGATGCAAGCCAAATAATATTCACGAACCCTCCTTCACACTACACAGCAAAGGTACCTGGGCTTGATGGTGGACCTTGCCTTATCCATCAAAGCTCACACTAATAACTCTACAAAGAACTTAATCCAGTTTCCATCAGGGCTACCAATCATCTCATCTCTTCTTCTGTTACTGCATTAGCCCCAGCCAAAAGCATTCAACAACCCAAGTTCCAACAAAAGATGCAAAAGATATTTATAGTATGTAAGTGTACTTTCTGTCTTTTAAGTGTTTTTTCTGTTTGAGTAAAGTCATTTGTCTCATGTCTGTTATCAGTGTTTTTGTCATTAGACATACATTTTCCATTTATGTTAGTGTATTTCATGAGTTTTGTATTCCATATGTGTAAGTTGTATACTTTCAATACTTGGGTAATGGCTTTCCTAACTGATATAGCCATTTGGAGCTATTTTCTGCATTGCCTGATACTATTTTTGCATTTTATTTTCTGCTTTGTGTAAATCTGTTTAGTCTAGTGTAAAGGCCATCTCGGATTTAAGTAATGATTGATCAAAGTGAGAGACTAATTGCTGCATCTCCTGGGTAGCTTGGAGCACTTGGACACCAGGTTTCACTTGTATTTCATTGGTTCTTTTAGTTTTCTTGTTTAGTACTGTCTCCACATAGCTGTGCTGAGCATAGTTAAGTGGAAGTTGTAGTTGTATAGTGGGAAGTACATGCAAGAAAATTCTATTTCCTTTGTACTACTGACAGAGTAAATTCTTCCAACTTCTGTGAGTTAATAAGCCACTTATGGTCTGTCTAAACAGCTTGCTCTGACTTGAGCTTAATTGTGTTAGCCTGCTCTTAGCTGTACAGACCAGCACAGTCCAAGTAGCAGCTCCACTGGTCTCATCAACCCTACTTTGAACACATTATCCATACCATACACATCTCCCACTGTAATATTTCCCCAGTCTGTCTTTACTTCTTCACAAACAGTATCAAATAGCATCACTGAAAACATTCGCCCAACACAAAGGACTTTATCTTTTAGGCACATTAATATGTAATCACATCACATCCTGTACGCAATAGAAACTACTAAAATACAACAAACTGTAGGCATGCACTGTGGAGCTGGAGAAAAGCCAGCAGAATATAGATTTATTGAAAGAATATTAAAATAACATAAAAGGTAAGTGCTTTTGTCATATAATTGTCAGACTTCATCAGAACATAAAACCCAAATACCCAGAACACATTTATATATTCCACAAGTGTTCATGTAATGTTTAGAATCTGATCGGAAATGGCCATTAATTACACCTGAAGTCAATAATTATTTGATGCAATCATGCCTATTCACTTCATATATAACCGAACTTCATGTTCCAAGTACTATTTTGCTGTTACGTTTTAATTCTACATAATACTTTTACTAAAAAAAAGTTAAAGTGCAAACATATAATGAAAATATATATAAACCTATGTATAGCTTTATAAATATAATGTAATGTGATATAACTATCTAAACTTAAACTAAAAAATACACTTTAACATATACATCTAACATGTTTAAAACCCAAATACTTATAAAACTGCAACTCGGCTGCATGTATTTTTAGATCACTTAAAATTGAAACACTGTCATTCATCCCTGGGGGTGTCCCTGCATTCAGTTTTAGTTGTCACATTAATTCTTTGTATTCAGCTCAATTTTCCCAGGATTTCCCCAATTCATTTGGAGAGACCTGTTCAAATACAAAAAATCTAAAATTACTTTGAATACATTTCTTAGTGTGTGTGTTTATTCAGGGCATTATTCTCATTACCATGCTATACATCATATATGTACTCGTAAATATACTTCCTGAGAATTCTTTCAGTCTTATTTCTATAAAAACTAGCACAATCCAAGCAAAGTACCAAATATACAACTCCTTTACTATTGCAATTGAAATACTCAGAAGATTTCATCACTAGGTCCCTTGCTTCAAGAAATAATTGACCCTCATTACTTATAAACCGACATTGATTACAGGCTCCACATTTGTAGGTACCTAGTCTCTTATTATTTGTCTTCACCTTACTATTTCCAACCATATTTTATAAAATTTCTTTAATATTTCTATTCCTTCTCCTTACAAAACACAAAACTAGGTTTAGTAGCTATAATAAACTTAACTCCCGGGAAGCAAAACAACACCTCCCAATGTTTATTAATAATGTTTTCAATTTCCTTAGATTTAGAATTAAATGTATACACAAATGCTTTATTCAATGTGGGATTGGGAATAATACTGCTACTAATCACTTCAACTCCCTTCCCTAAAATAGGCTCATATCTATTATCCCTTCCTTTAACAACCTCCTGTTCGGCTTTGTCAATCAAATCTAAGGGGTAATCTCTTTCTAGAAATACATGTCTAATATATTCAACCTCTTTCAAAAATTCCAGATAATTAGAAGTCATGTGGGCTGTCCTAATTAACTGCCCTTTAATAACACCCCTTTTTGGTAAAAAGGATGCTCACTCAAATAATGAAGATAAGAATTGGAGAGCATGTCTTTTCTGTAAACCTTAGAATGAAATGTATCATTCATCTTGTCCTGATATAAAAAAACATCCAAATAGTTAATACTCACTAGAGTATGAACAGGTAAATTTCAAAAAATAAGTAGATTTGGTAATATATTCAAAAACTTGTTAAGATTATCCACAGTACTCTTCCATATAATACAGATATCATCCAGGAATTGAGTATAAAAATGCTATTAAGAGGCAAATGTATAATTCAAAATGGATTTCTTTTCCCAATAATATAATACCAAATTAGCATATATGGGAGCACAGCAAGCTCCCATTGATTTGTTTATAAAACTCCCAATTGAAAAATATAAAATTATTTTCTAAAATCAGTTCTGTAAATTTGCCAGTCAATAAAATGTCTGTATTAGTTACATTTTTATTCTCCAAAATAACCTCCCCAAACTATTCAAGCCCCACATTGTGGGGAATTCTGGAGAACAAATCCGCTATATCAATAGTTACAAGTATTAAATCATCCTGGTAAAATGCATACTTGATGTTTCTAAGAAATTCCTGTGAGTCCTTTAAAATATGATAGATGTTATTCATAATAGGTTTGAATTTTTTATCAATAAAAATAGCTAATGGTTGTGTCTTGGAAATTCTAGCCACCACTATTGGCCTAAATGGGGGATTATCAATCGACTTATGAATCTTAGGTATCCCAAATATAATTGGAACACAGGGCTGATCTACAAATAAAAACTCAAACAAATGTTTATCAGTTATACCCTGCCTGAAATGGTCATTCAATATAAACTCCGTTTTAGCATAAGCTATGTTAATCTCTTTCCTGGACACTATAGAATATTTGCCATCATTATCCAAAATATTGTGCATATGAACTTCATAATCAATATTATCCATAATTACCACCCACCATCAGGTTTTATTATTCACCTTCAGAAACAAACCCATTTTGGTGGAACCCCAGTATAAATACAATATATAATAAGATGAAGAAACTCTTAGGATGTATGAGAAAACTTAACATCTCATCAGCTAGTGGGGGATTTAAAAAGAAAGCACTAGCCTGGAATTGACACACATGCTAAAGATAACTACAAAGCCTTCTTCAGCTATGTTAGAAACCTTAGAGAAATACTCCTCGATGCTCTGAGTTAATACAGAATAACACCACATATTCACCCCCAAAGATATAGCCAATGTATTACAGGATAAATGCAGCACAAAATGTACACCCGTTACTCCCAAACTTTCCACAGCACATTAGCATGCCTATGCCACTCAACGTGATCTTCTATGAGCAAGTCCTAGGTGATCTTTGCAAGGCTAAAAACATTAGTTCCATGGACCTGGATAATGTATCAGGCTGCCTTCTTGTCAGCACCAGACATTGTCTGGCAAACCAGTTATTAAGTCTACTGAATCTCAGCCTCTCCAGTGGATTCATGTCAGAAATATGGAGAGCTGCTGTACTCATTCCAGTCTATAAACCAGGACCTACTACTGATCTGGGAAACTATAGACCATTAAGCCTCACCAGCCATATATGTAAAGCAATAGAGTGCATCATCATTATGGAAATTATTAAAAAAGACGCAGACAGTCTTCACATCCAGGATCTAAACTAATCACCGAGCCATTAGAATCAGGCACATTGGCCCATAATACATACCTGGACTTGGCCAAGACCTTTTATTACCATTCCACATTCTGGCATTATTGATAAGCTAATCCATTTAAAAGTAAATCTCTATGTTACCCCATTGAATTGCAAACTGGCTCACTAACAGAACCAAACAGAACCAAATTTATTAGTGTGGGGGGGGGTGCATTCTCACAAAAAAGAGAAGTTACCAGCAGGCTCACCCAGGGATTAGTCATGGAACCCCTCCATTTTGGTATTTATTTATTTTATTAATATTTGTTAACTGGGTAATGCATATATCTCCATGGACCCTTTGCAGGTTCATCCCAGGAGTGCTTTTTGCTTAAGTGACTTGCACAGAGTCACTGTCACACAGGAAATGGAGGCTGAGGGAATCAAACTCTGGACTACTGGACCATGGGAAACAGCTCATTGGAAGCTCCTTAATCCTCTGCACCAACTGCCAAACTGCTTCTCTGTCATTAAGGCTGATACCAAAGTCCTGTGGTTAATGAAGCTTGCTGGCGATTGCAGACTCATAGGTGTTATAAACTCCCCTAACTGACTTCCAGATTCTTCCAAAGGGCCTAACACACACACACACACACACACACACACACACACACACACACACACACACACGCTAATAAGTGGAGTTTGGACCATGAAATGCAGCACTATGTCCTTTGGAAAACTGGTACACCCATGCTGTTTCACATAGATGATCCCCCCCCCCTCCAAAGATGACTATCATTAGTTATATTAGTTACATGGGGACTTTCACTTACAAGGAAATATCTTTGACCACCATTTGTACACCATTTTTGTAGATACAAGAAAGCCATTATCCCCCTCTACTCCTCCCTTAACAGGCCAGTAATGGAATATAATGCCCCCTTTTGTATCTACTTGTCTTGGCATATGGCTCAGCTCAAGAGACTGCAGCATTTTCTTACTAAGTCATTTAAGGACATGTCCACCTTAAGCTACCATATGCACCTTAAAGAACTCTCTCTTTTCCATTTTCTATCATCTTCTGCAACGGGACCTCTATCTAACATACAGACCCTCAAAGAATCTAATCCTATGCAAACTTCTACATATCCATAGAACTAATAACATCCTAAACTTCTGCTTAAGAGATCTAAACTTTGATCAAAACATAAACAGGGCCTTCTGGCAATACTGCTATCTATCTCATAGAATCCCAGTTTTATGGAATGGACTACCCTTTGATGTAAATCAAAGTAGCTCCCTGACCATTTTTAAGCATATTCTGGATGACTGGATGGGCAGTCATAAGGGCAGTTCTGGTCTGGCGTTTCAAGCCCTTAGGGAAAGAGGCAAAAACAAGGTGTAATATACTTCATTCTGATGGGATCTGGTATTAATTCATCTCTTGTTTAATTCAAATTGTTATCGTGTAGCTAGGCTACAAATGGACCACAGATCAATGGCCTGGTATTAACCTATGAACCTATGAAAGTGTCCTTAGACCAGTCCTCCCACCCATTTAACAAACACAAACAAAAAAAGTTAGAAAATGGCCTCCCCATTTCACTGTTCATTCGACAACGAATGTACACACATACATCACGTCAGATTCTGTATTCCATTTTATGCTTTATGCTATTGTCTTTTGCTCATAAAAGCTCATAAAAGCTGTTTGACCAGTCTACAAACCAGTTAACAAATACTAAGTATACAAACAAACACATACACACATAGATACATACATACATACATAAATACATATTGTGCCCAGCAAATACAGTATTAGTTACATAACTGATTACATCTGAAAGCAGACTGACTGCACTTAAGATCCATCAGGTTAAGGGAAGCCCTATATTACTACCATCATCACCCCCATTTACATTAATAAGGTATTATATTATCATGTTCAGTTTCCAACTATTTCTTTGCAAAAAGATACACAAAGTATGTATACAGCACAGTTAATAAACATTTTGATAACATACACCTCAGAATCATGCCCTAATACTTGCATTTTCTGCTATCTGCTATTTCTGTTCATACTGTTAAACGTCATACTTGTTATAGTGGCAACATGTCCTTACAAAACAATCTGTTTTGTATATTTTGCAAAATACACCACATACAAAGTTTTGCACCTTTAGAAAGCAAGCAATATTTTCCTACTCTATACCCAGCTCTGTTATATAATCCAATATGTTTTCATGATTCATTTGCTCCATTTGATTCCTAATATGAACCCTAAAATATCAGCACGTGGTTGTTCCAGGACTGCCTAAGAGTGGAACAGTCTGTGCATTTTGGTCTCTGTTACATTTATCAATACTGGTGGTATGTTTTGGTTTCTGGAATACTGTTCTCACATGATCTAGTTAAAGTCTTTCAGTATGAGTTGGCTAATCTTCTGTGGATGCACTGAAAACATTAATATGTCTGATGTATTAAGACATTTTAATATTATGTCCGCATTCAGTCATACCCATTTTTTCCTTACAATCTAGGTCACTCTGCTATATACAAACCCATACACTAGCACTTTTTTATACACTATTAAAGGTTGTTACACTTGCAACAACACACATACAAGTAAATGTACTTTTACTCAAAAACTCATATTGCTCATATTTATATAAATTGCCTCTAATCACATCAAATGCTTTCAAATCAGATTTTCAGTCCTTTGTGATAAAACACCTTCATTTTGTTTTTATTTAATGTTACTTCATATAATTGCACTTTATGCTTTGTTTTATCATTCTGCCTGACGTGTTAGGAGTAAGGCTAGTGATTAGCATACATTAGTAAGGTGGGTGAAGGCTTGTACCACCTTGCTAATGCATGCTAATCCTAACCATAACTATGCCATTACCCCAATCCTAATCTTACATGTTACTTTACAAAACCCTTTCTATAACATGGCTATTACGCAAGACATTTAGATAGAAGATAAACACCACATACCACATGCAGCAACTTTAGTCTTGAGGTGATTTCTTGTCATCTATTTCTTGAACACATAAACTGATTAAGATCAGACACTTGATCTTAATTCTCTGAGTTGAAGAATTAATATCTGTCAATATTATTTGCCATGAGTATTTGTTTAAAAACAACATTCTTAAAGTATGTGGGACAAATGCTTTAAATGTAGAACAGGGAGGAATAGACTTTTTAAGAATCAAAATGAGGACCTGTTCCTCACAATGGAGTACAGTACTGCAATTCAGAGGTATGCAGCACACAGACCGCTAGCAATTTTATGAGTAGGGATGACTAGAATAGCTAAACAATAAAAATCTGTGTGCAGACTACTGTATAATGTGCAATGGAAACCCAATAATAATTTATTATGGCTTCCTGGAATACTGACAGCTAATTAAAACTTTCATTCATCAACTGATATTCCTCATGTTAAAAATACATATAATTTTGCAAATTATGACTTTTATAGCATGATTTATATACACCTGCGCAACATTGCAGATAATAAAAAATAATTTACTTCTTTAGAAGAGCAGGTTCTTCCTTATTGTAGTTTCACTACATCATCACATATGTTAATTGTAAATGTAAGATGTTCCACCTGCAAGACCTTGTTGACAATTTGTCTTCCTAGGAAGCAATAACGTTCTACTGAAGCATTTAGCATGGAAATAGAGTAGCTTCTAAATTAATGTAGGTTGTAAGCCACTGTGCACTCAGTCTTTCCTGATGTCATAGCAGGAGTTTTCGGTTCCAAGAAAATTTTCAGGCGCTGCTTTATTAGCAAAATAAAATACAACAAAATGAAATACAAAAACAACACATTTTGCACCAAAACACTGTACAGTTTGGTGTTGTATATGATAAGGAGGACATACGCATCTTCACGGTTTATTTCTTAAGACTTGCTTCAGAAAGTAACCATTTCACTTAAATTGTATCTCACTTCTTATGCATCTCTTTTACAGTTAACTATTTTCTGGTTATATTCCTGATGTTAAAGATGCAAGTGGTTAGAAAAAATGAAGATTATGGCATGGTTTTTGATCTTTTAGTTTCACTATCTATTTAGCTTTATCTTTATGACCACACCCACAAAACGAAGCCAATGTAAATATTAGCAACAATTTACAAAAGCCTACAAAGGTACTCAGAAACAACATATTTCTATAGAAGAACAACTACTTATGCTATGGTTTTACTAATAAATCATCATATATGTTAATTTTCAATGTGTTCCATCTGTGAGACACAGCTAACAATGTGTCTTACTAGGATATCTCCTTTTGCTGCAGTTCACATGGAAACCTACTGATGTATGCACTAGTTTAGATAATGGCCATTGTGCATTTAGTCTTTCATGACCTCATTTCAGTCTTCAGGTGCAGAAAATGTTTAAGAGACTATCTTTATCAACAAAATTAAAGGCAAAAATAACACACTTTTTGCATTAAAAAAAATTCATTTGGTATTGCATATAGTAAGGAGGCTGCACCCATCTCTTAGAGTTTGTTATTTATATTTACTATGAAAAGCTCAACAATATGCTTTAACATTGTAAATGGCTGACTAATTTAGGTTATCTGGATGAGTGCAAAACCACAGATACTCCAAAATGTGTATAATTTTAAAAAGGAGTATTTGTTAAATATCAGTCTGCCAGTCGATGCAGAAGGTTAAGGCAGTGAGCAGTAGCTCCTGTGGTTCATAGGTTCATATGAGGTTATGAGGCAAATGGCCCTAGGGTCTTTACAAGCCTAGTCGTAGAGAACCCTAACTGACCATAGTTAGATGGTCATTGTTAATAGAGTGATTCTATGATCAGCACTGACTACCCCTGCCCATGAGGGACATAGGTGTCACCCCTGGGGTGAATTTATGCTCCCCCATCCAATTGGCAAGGTTGCCCTTAAAAAGGGTCATTGAGGAGCTCTGCTTCACATGCAGTGGGAGCTTATTCCAGAGGACTGGCAATCTCTGGGAGATGTATCTGTCTCTCCAACATGTTTTGTTAATGTCACAGGCTAGGTTGAGATCCCTGGAGCAAGTGACTCTTGTCCCATTTGATTTGCTGATGTGCAGCATTTCCATTAGGGCAGGGTCAGAGACGTCTCTGTAGGCTAGGCACAGGTCACCTCTTAGCAGCCTGTATGATACAGAGTATAGTGACAGGGTTTTCAGTTTTTTCATGTAGATCATGCTTTGGAGGCCCTGGATTCTCTTGGTTAGAAACCTCTGTGGTCTCTCCATTTGCTGCAGGTGACTGGTGAGGTGCATACAGAAGGGAGCATTGTACTCAGTTAGTGGTCTGATAAGGGTCGAGTATAGCAGAGTTATAACCTCCTTGGTCTTGGATGCAGTGCTCTTATTTATGACATGCACAATGTAGAAGGCTTTCCTCACCAATATGGACACATGGTGATCAATGTTTAGATTGCTATCAACCTGTGCTCCCAAGTCTCTCACCACTGGGTGTGAGCTATCTATATTACAATTAGCAGGGGATACTGCTTTGCCAAAGGGGATAATGAGGCTTTTTTTTTGCATTTAGTTTTAGTCCATGACTTTGGCACCAGTCATTTGTCTGCATCAGCCCCTTCTGTAATATGTTAACATCGTTGGTGGACTCTTTGATTACCCCCAGTTTACAGTCATCTACTTTTTCCTGGACTTCAGAGCAATAGATCACAAACAGTAGAGGGCCCAGAAAAGATCCTTGTGGTATCCCACTTGTAACTGGTCTACTGGTGGTGGTTGACTCCCCAACTTTAACAGTTTGTTCTGTCAATGAGTCAGTTATATTTATATATAACTATATATATATATATATATATATATAGATATATATATATATATATATATATATATATTCAAACAATCCCTAAAATAATACTTACAAGCCAACTGGATATGTAACTGTAACTCTCCAGGCTAGACTTCAGGTCACACAGGGTTACCTCTCCTACCTTCCTTTCAGGCAGTTATCTTCCCTTCAGCCTGAAACTCTTTCTCTTCATTTTTATCATTCATCCTTGTCCTAAGCTTAAACCCCAGAGTATTCTCTATATTTCAACTACACCACCCTTACTAGTTGGCATTTTAATTATATAAACTTAAGTGTGTCACCCGTCTAACAGTATAGTGTAGCCTAACTCATCTTAACAGCATTAAATGTGCAGTTTCACCCATCAAACAGAATAGTGTCTCTGAACTCACCTAATTACAAGTGTTGTTAATTAAAGATAACTACTATTAATAGTTTTGATGTTTTATGTAAAGTATCATGCTTCTGTTTCTGGGAAATTATGTAAATGGTAAAATGTCATGCTTATGTTTGTTTTATGTGGAACATTTCTCCCCAACCAAATGTAAAATGAAGTATATATATATATATATATATATATATATATATATATATACATACATACAAGTGTGTGTGTGTGTGTGTGTGTGTGTGTGTGTAAAACCATATATCTTTAAATATGCCTATGTAGTTTATCTGATTAAGGATTTAAGCTTTAATAGACAAAGCTAATTCACTGATACCAGGCCAGCTCACAGAATTAAAATAAAGTATCCAAAATAGTTCACATTTCTCCAAAAATAAAGACCATATATTTATATATAAGTCAAAATATATATAAAAATAATAAAAATTTCCTTATTTTTTTTTTTAAATACGTATATTTTTATACATACTTTCTTGACTTTGGAATTATATTTATACTTTTAAATACATGAATATTTGGCATTAATTTCTTTGATTGACATTTGTGATATTTAGGGGCATGTGACTGCTTGCTGATATTTATTCAGTGTCTGATTTAGAAGGTTTAAATCTGATGAAGTCTCACTTTTTAATGTATTGAGACAAAAGCTCTCATCTTTTTTGAAAAGGATTTTTTTATTTGGCTCCTCAATTTTTGGTTCTGGCTTTGTTTTTTTTAGATACTGGACCCCCCTGGAGTGACTCCAGAAGCTAAACCAATTATTGAAATCAATCATTGTTTGTCTGTATTGTGACATCATCATGCTGCTTAGGGCTAGGGACATACCTGCCTGGGACACATAATCTGAGAGTTCAGTCATATCTCTTCATATAGTCCAGACAGGTACATCTCAAGTCATTCACTCCAACATGTACTATGACCGAGTCATAACTGTAATTGTTGATGAGTGACTTGAGTGTAAGCATGACTTGACAGATCCTGGAACCTGACAGGCAGTTGACTGTGACCTTCCTTTGTTCAGCCTGGTGAGAGGGACATATGTGTGTCTCACTATTGAGTTGCCTATGATCAGAACATTAGTTTTGAGGTGTTTTGCCTTAGGGGCTTCATTGTTGAGACACTGATATGTGTGTTTATGTGTCATGACTTTATCTTGTGTGGGAGGAAAGGTGTGTGTGCTGATAACCTATCTGATGTCCTGTTTATTGTTACATGAGAGGATTAATTCTAGTTTCATAGTATAATTACATCTCTCACACAGGATCATAGGAGGGTACTAGGCTATTGGCTCCAAGGCCTTTATAAGCCTAGCCAAGAGTTTAGCCCATGTTTAGACAAATCAGCACCCAATGCCCCTGTCCAGCAGGGACATGGGAGGAATCCCAGGGGTATATTTTCTGTTTCCCATCCAGTTATCCAGGTTGTGCTTAAAAAGGGGTAAAGAGGTACTCTGATTGATGTGAAGAGGGAGTCTATTCCACAGATGGGGGAGTCTCTGGGACACAAATCTGTCCCACCAACAAGTCTTGTTGATGTCATGGACCAGGTTGAGGCTGCGCATGTGGGTTATTCGAATGGAGCTTGACTTGCGAATATGCAGCAGTCCCATCAAGGTGGGGTCCATCATCGCCTTGTCAGCCAGACAGAGGTCACCTCTGAGGAGTCTGTATGAAACCGAGTAGAGAGATATAGCTTTTAGCCTATCTGTGTATGGTAGATGTTTGATGCCCTGGATTCTCCTCTGTGATCTCTCCAGCTGCTGCATGTACTTTCCGAGGTAAATGCCAAAAGGGGCATTGTACTCAATAATGGGCCTTATAAGGGATGAATACAGGGATGTTATGACCTCCTTGTCCCTGGATGAGATACCCTTACTTATGAGGTGAGCCATGTAGAAGTCTTTCTGTACAATGGAAGTAACATGGTGGTCAAAAGTCAGGTTGCTATCAACCTGGGTGCCGAAATCCCTCACGACTGATTGAGTGCTTAGGACATTGTTATTAATGTGATAATTTGTGTGGACGTCACTCTCCCCAAAGGGGATGATGATGCATTTTTTGGTATTCAGCTTGAGGCCATGTTTCTGGCACTAGTCATTTGTCTGAATGAGACCCTCTTGGAGGATGTCTGGATCGCTGGGAGAATTGATGACAGCACCCAGCTTGCAGTCATCTGCAAACTTGGTCAGCCATGGCCCACTGGTTTTGGCCTGCACCTCCCAAATAACAGAGGCCTCATGACTGAACCCTGGGGTACGCTGCTTGTTACAGGTCTACTTGTTGAGGTGGCTTCCCCTATTTTGACTATGTGGGTTCTATTAGTGAGCCAGTTTGCTACCCATCTGGTAACATATGGATTGATGCCTAGTTGAGAGAGTTTATCTATTATGCCCAAGTGGGGAATAGTGTCAAAGGGTTTGGCCAGGTCAAGACAGGTGGTGTGCACCATCTTCCCCTCATCCATGGCTTTGGTGACTGTCTCAAAGAAGTCAACCAAATTTAGCAGACATGACCTCCCCTTGATGAAGCCAAACTGTCTGGGATCAAGTGTTTGGAGGTTGCCAATGTCCTTGTTAATGAGGTCTATGATAATCTGTTCCGTGGCCTTACAGATTAGGCTAGTTAGGCTGATGGGTCTATAATTTCCAGATCAATGGATGCTCCACCTTTGTGTAAAGGGATGACAGTGGCTGTTCTCCACTCAGCTGGGCCAAAGCCAGTACTCAGGCTTTGGTTGAATAGGGTGCTCAATGGTGTTAGAAGTTCCTGCCTGAGTTCACATAGAATGCAGCTTGGGATGTTATCGGGTCCCATGGAGGCTGTATTTTTTGCCTTTGAGAGAGCAGTGATGACCTGTTCCCTAGATGTAAGGGGAAGGGGGCAGGTAATGGGGATGTCCTGATTTACTGATGGGGTGGACAGAGGGGTAAAGTTTTCTCTGAATCTGTCAGCCAGCAAGTTTGCTATATCTACGGCATTTTTATATGTGGTATCCTTGACCACCAGTTCTGAACAGATCTGGGTGCTTTCTTTGAGGTTGAGGACATATATGAAGAAGGCCTTATGAGTGTCTCTAGTAGATGTGGCAAATTTGGACTCAAAGTTTGCTTTGTAGGATTTCACTAGTGCTCTTATTTACTTGTTCAGGCTAGGGAGATATTGCTTCCATTTGGGTAACTGCTCCTTCTTGGTCTTGGACAGCAATTGTTTCATTTTGTTATAGAGTTTATTTATTGCAGATGTCCACCAGACAGGCTTACTCTTCCTTGTGGAGGATGATTTAGTCCTGTTGGCAATTCCTGATTCCATGCATCTATATAAATGCTTGTATAGTGCTTTGGTATAGTTTTGGATATTGTTGCCAGTTCCTACAAAGGAGGAGGGGGTTGTGAAGCTGTTTGTACCATCCCTCAGGAGGCTGTAATCAGCTTTGGAGAAGCTTTTATGTCTGATCCTAGCTAGAGGGGGTTGGGAGAGATGATGACTTTGAAAGTGACCGCTTTGCGGTCGGATCTTGCCAGGGAGGATGATACTATAGGGATGCTGCAGTGGTTACTCATGTTGCTTAATACCAACTCCAAAATATTATCACCCCTTGTGGGGGTATCGACTAGCTGTTCCAAGGCATCTGCATTGACAAAATCAAGATATCTCTGGGCATTTGTGTTCTGTCATTAGTAGCTCTTCCAGTCTATGTTTGGGAAGTTAAAGTCACCCAAGATCAGGGTAAAGGGTCAAATCTTGATAGATTCGAACAGGTCCAAATAGGCGAATTGGGCATCGTGAGTCAGATTTGAGGGCCGGTAGCGAGCTATGATTTCAATAGGGTTGTCAATGGTTAACTGCATCTGGAGTATCTCCTGTGCATCATACTGTGTGACCAGCCTGGAGGTGTGTATGTCTTTAATGTATATTGAAACTCCACCTCCTTTGGCTTTACTGCCCACAGTTTGGGGTCTGAATATATGATAGGATGAGTAACCAGGTAAGGCTGGGGTGCTCTCCGCAGCTTTGAACCAGGTTTCTGTGACTGCAAAGATGTCAGCATTTTCCAGGGTTAGGAATGCTTGCAATGAGTGCAGTTCCATGTTTAGACTCCTAGCGTTTAGGAGCATGACCTTTAATTTGTGTTTTGTTGAAATTTTTATTTTGGTAGTTTTAACCTCATCACTTTTCCTAAAAAAGGAACTATAGGGGAGGAAAGCGCCAGAAGCCTGAAGCCCAGGTGGACAGATGCAGGCCATTTCTGGCAAAGCATTGGGGTCTGTCAATCATATCTTCCTAGGCTGTCAGGTACTGGATCCCCCTGGAATGACACCAAAAACTAAGCCAATTGTTAAAGTCAATCATTTTCTGTTTGTATTGAGCCATCATTCTGAGTGACAGCAGAATTCTGCTTAAGGCTTAGGGACATACCTGCCTGGGACCCATAATCAGTGAGCTCAGTTATGTCTCTCTTCATATAGTCCAGAGCGGTACGTCTCAAGTCATTCACGCCAACATGGACTATGACAGAGTCATAACAGTACCTCATGTTGAGAGACTTGAGTGCGTGTGTGATATCGCGGATTCTGGCACCTGACAGACAACTAACCCTGACTTTCTTCTTCTCCAGCCTGGAGAGAAGCACATCTGTGTGTCTCACAGTGAAGTCCCCTATGACTAATATGTTGGGTTTATGGTGAAGCCTTAGTGCTTGTGAGGCACAGTTGTGTAGACTAAGTATGGTACATGGTGTGGAGGGCTGTGGAGATCGTGTTTGTTTTTGCCACGGAAGTCTCCTTTGTTTGGGTATGTTTATGTGGAGTACCTCCGCATATATAGATGTATGTTGTGTGAGTGGTGTTTGAGGTGTAGTGATTGTGTTGACAGCCTTTTCAGTGCCAGATATACTGGCTTGAGGGGGAGAGAGCTTGGAGTCTAGGTTCCTAATGTAATTGCATCTCTCATAAATTGTGTTCCTAGATAGTAGTAGTAGATGGTTGTCCATGTACATGAGGCAGTTGCTACTCTGTCTCAGGATGCTCATATCAACCAGACTGGCAGGAGAAACTGTAGGACATTTTCCATCCATATTTGTCAGAATCTGAGGGTGAGAGGCCAGGGAGAGCTAAGGGGTGGGCCTAAAGCCCAAGTGCATAAACCAAAACTAAGAGCTTAGAATAACACTTAAGAAAAACACCTGACAATTTAGGCAGGCTATAAACAAGCAGTAATAAATGCAACAGAAAAGATGCAGTTGAACACTTTAGAGAACAGGCATCAAGTATCAGGAAAAAGAAAAGCAAGATGAAGTAACAGTAATAGGAAGAAACACAAATTAGAAAAATATAAGCAGCTGAAAAAAGTGTCTTTTTATATATATAAAGTAAATAGGGAGAGAGCAGGAACAGAAGATAATTCAAGGTTAAGGGACTAAGGGGTTTGGCCTTCCCAAATGATCTCTGTAATAGGCAGAATGAGTTAAAGAGATGGGACTGGGAGAAATGTCCCAGATCAAATTTACAGTAGAGGCGGGCAACTGCAAGATCCACCAACTTTAAGAACACAACAGCAAGAAGGTGGGAGAAAAAAAAAGTTTCAGCACAGATCAGAAAACAATGCCAGGAGATATATAAATAATTCAGTCAAGCAAAAGTAAAGACAGTACAGAACTCTGAACAACATGCCAAAAATGTACGTATCAGCTCTATATTTCCAGATTGTTTTGAGAAGCACTCTCAATCAGAATACAAGGAGATTCTAGCAATGATATACAGCAATTTACAAAAAGGGAATATTTTTATGCCAGCAAGCCTTGAGACAATCAGATAACACAAAAGCTGTTAGACCAGTTGCACCAACTTTAAGAACACAACAGTAATAGGGAGGGAGAAAAACGTTTCAGCACAGATTAGAAAACAATGCCAGCAAATATATGAATAATTCAGTCAAGCAAAAATAAAGACAGTGCAGAACTCTGAACAAAGTGCCAAAAATATACTTATCAGCTCTATATTTCCATATTGTTTGAGAAGCACTGCTGTATTTGTTTGCTGTAGGAGCAAGTGGTTGTCAGTATACATGAGGCAATTGCTGCATTGTCTCAGGATGGCCATATCAATCAGACTGGCTGGAGAAATGTTGGGAAACTGACTGTCCATAGTAGCAGGTAATCCTTGAGTACTAATTTGTGAGGAGGGCAAGTTAGATCAGCTTTTTGCTCTGTGATTAACAAGGGGACTTATTCTATAGATCAGCTTTTGCAGTGGATTAACAAGGGGATGTATTCTTTAGACATTAGAGGATCAGGGATGAAAAGTGTAGCAATGCTGCATAGTGATCAGCTGGGTTATCTGCAGTGCAGAAGTGTGCAGCTTAGTTGCCTGCCAAGCAGCAGGGAGGCCTGGGAGGGTTTCACTGATTGGTATCTAGGGAAAAAAGTGATTTTTGGTGTTTACATCTATACAGGGTGCTACTAAACCCAATTGCATGGTGTGCAGCTACGCACAAACGTTAGGCTTATATACAGGTGAATTTAAACAGCTTTAAACAAGTCTGCCAATAGGGAATAACACAATGATCCTTTCTCCAGCAATCCCCAGCTCAGACAAGGCTATATCCACACTCTTCTGCCACAAGGGTGCAGGGGATCCCTTCTTAATGTAAAATGGCTGGATCTGAGTTCAAGTGTATGAAAACAGGCTAGATTCAGCACATCTGGATCTAGTTCATAAGTTCATAGGTGTTTACTAGGCTAACAACCACAAGGGCCTTTTTAAGCCTAGCCATGCAGCCCAAATCTTTGACAAGTTCTGATACCCTTGATAAGTGTAAGCATGGGCCTGGGAGATTAACCATTTACAGGTTACCTGTGTCCATTAGAGACATAGGTGCCAAACCAGAGATTAATTTTTGGTTTCCAATATAATTGTTCAAGTTGCACTTGAACTGGGTTAAGAAGGAACTCTGCTTCACATAGAAGAGGTAGTCTCTGGGATACATACCTATCTCTCCAGCAAGTCCTATTTATAGCATAGGCAATGTTTAAGTCTTTAGAATGGGTGATTCTGGTGCTGTTTGTTTTGTGGATATGCAGGAGGTCCATCAGAGTGGGGTCTGACAATGCCCTGCATGCCAGACATAGATCTCCCCTCAAAAGCCTGTAGGAGACAGAATACAGGGATAGAGACTTGAGACGATCTGCATAAGGCCTTTTAGTTATGCTCTGTATTCTTTTAGTGAGGAACCTCTCTGGACATTCCAATTGTTGGATATGCCTGGTTAGGTACATACCAAAGGGAGGCATTGTACTCAATGATAGGTCTGATGAATGCCAAATACAGTGGAACAATGATGTCCTTGGACTTAGATGTCATATCTTTGTTTATAAGTTGTGCAACATAGAATGAATTCCTCACCACTGCAGACATTTGATGGTCAAAGGCTAGACTGCTATCTATGTATGTCCCTAAGTCCCTGACTACTGGGTCAACTCTAAAGGGTATGTTGTTAATATGATAGTTACCAGGGATGGATGACTTCCAAAAGGATACTATTATGCATTTCTTGGCATTTAGTTTTAGTCTACAGCTCTGACACCAGTTGTTTGTTTGTGCCAGCCCCTCCTGGAGAACATTTTTGTGTCAGTGTGAGATCCAATGACAGCACCTAATGTGTAATCATCTGCAAATTTAGTCATCCAGAGACCACTGACATTGGCCTTGACTTCTGAGAAGTCTATGTTAAAAACAATATTTCAGTGTAAGACAAGTGCACATAATGAAGCAGGCACAAACAGTGAAAACAGTCAAAAAGGCACAAATTAATGCAGTAAAACTAAAATGCAGTTGAACAAGTGCAGATCAGACTAAAAATAAACTGAATTTCTTGATCTTAGGTTTGGATGGCTCTGGACCTCTGGCAAAGGACACCAAAAGCAGAGCAGCTCCAATTAATTGATACAGGGTTTGATTCCCTCAGCCCTTATTTGCCTACTGTGTGACCTCGTACAAGTCACTTACCAAAATAATGCTTGGGAGAAATGGAAATTTGGGCTAGGCTCCTCAATGACTGCAAACCCAGTAACTACCTATGATCCTATGCATTATAGTTCTACCTTCATGTGTACAGGTACTGAGTTAGGAGCAAAGGATCATCAAAGGCTAAAGAAGTTCACCCCAGGACAAATATAGTAGGTGATATCATACAGGCCTTACAAAGACATTGCAGGCAAGTGTGGGCTAAGGCTGAAGGTGACGAAAACCTTCCAGGATCAAGAGTGGCAGGGCCTGGTACATTTTCTGAGTGCTATAGGTGGCCATAAGAAGAAAATATAGTATGTCCAACATACGATGACTGATATGATCTGGCATGCACAAAACAAAGCACATGAGGGACAGAATGGCCACAGAATAAAGACCACTCACACACAGCATGATCACAGAGATGGAGGGGTTCTTAGTTTTCCTGTCAGGGGCCAATGTCTGCACACTTATACCAGGAGAAGGAGGCTGGAATCACATGCTGGACTGGTGGTGACCCTACATGTGTCCATCAGGGAAACACCATGTTCTTATGCCCATGTGCCAGTGCCATGACACACTGGTTCACCAGTATCACTGCTGCACCAATGGTGAACATCCATGTATTTTTGCTACAGGTACCTCAGTGATGCAACGACCATGACCTGTACTGCAAGATACACATCTCTTTCCCTCCACTGGAGATCTTCAAGTTTGTACTCTAACTTCCAAGGGGTGTGCCCTGAGCCTTTTAACAAAAATCAAGTTACATCCTCACAGTTCAAACACATGCTTATATCTCTAGAACTGTAAATATTCCTAACAAAGTGTAAATGGTAAACTGTTCAGCACAAATTATTCTCTACAGTTTACACATTTGTTATATTCTAGGTCTTAAACTGGACTTTATAAGTCCCAGTAAACAGCAAATATTATTGTTTATAATATTTATAAACAACTTACAATATCTCAGTAACCACTCACACTACACACAAACTGTCACAGCAGCATTTTGTTCATTCAGCTTTGAACTTTCATGTCAGATTAGGCAGTTATATCAGTTTTGCTTGATTGTTGAGAAATTTAAAGAATGTGAAAATTATTACAATATAAATAAACATTCAATGTCTCTTTAGTTGTACTAAACAGATGTCAACATCAATGCAGTTCTGTTCCCCAGCATGTACGCTTTAAGATGAAATCCTACAATAACTTGTATGTAGCATGGTTTTAGAATTGTTAATGAAAATATAAACAAGCAATATTTGACCCCTAGAGGTGTCACTAGGATGATCCCAGAAGAACATCTGAAGGTCTCACTTGGGTTTAATGAGATATATGACCTTTAACTTTTTGCACACTTGACATGTACTGGCATGTGTGTTCCAGAGTATTGAAATTGTCACTTATGTTTTGCCAAAGCTACATTTTTTTCTCTTTCTGCATTTACATGTGCACTGGCGTAGGGTTAGGTGCAACAGAATGGGATACACCTGATATCAGTGCATCACTAGTACCTGTTAATGATGATGAGCTGCCCATACATGGAGAACACAGTGACACTGTCAGAAGTGATAGAGTGGAGAGCACATTACCACCCACATCTGCAGATATGCCTGTGGTGGACATTGATGCCTACCCCACATCACCTATGTTTAGCAACAGCCAACCCATCCATGAAAGCCTGTCATTGGGTGCACAGTTCTCACCTGCAGACATGATGATGATGATGATAGCAGGGGATTATGCTGCTGGAAGAGCACATGCACAGCAAAGAGGAGAGGCAAGTTGGTTTCCATCACTGCCATGTCTCCCACACATTCACAGACCAGGATATCATCCTGGGCACCAGTCAGAGTATGTGAAAGTCAGTGTTCCAGGTCCAGGCAGGCACCTCTCATACCCTATCAACGGTAATCAGTGTGATGCATGGTATATGGAAGGACATATATGAGGCCATGTAGTGCCCATGCACTGACATGGCATATATGGAAAGTCTCTCACTGTGTTACTCCTGGGCCACCATGACCATCCAGCCCAAGTTCACTTTATGGAAGTTAACTCAAATCCATAGTCAATATGCTACCTGAGTCTCCCAGTGACCTAGCTGTGTGCCTGGCTACTCCTCCAACCATAACCCAGCCACCATTCCACCTACACTACTGTTCTGTTCCTTACTACTGTGGCCCACCCCACTTGTGCAAATGATGACTGTATCCTGTCCATCCCTCAGACTTCTGTGAATTAGGTTATGTCTGAAGCACAGCACTGACAGATAATGTATTGTACTTTATAAGCACGGTATACAATCACATGCATTGGTTTTATTCTATGCTGTCTGTGTCATGACACGTAGTTGTGGAACAAACATCACCTCTTTGTCAGTGTCACAGGATATTGCATCTTTAGCCTTGCATGGGGTTCCACTGCAGCACATTCCTCCAACTATTCCTCAGCTGAGTTCTCCTCCTTCTCCTCTTCTGGCTCTAGTCGGCCTGGCACTCCAGAATTGTAACCTTCATCCAGTTGTTTGCAAAGAGCCATACTGTGCAGCATGGCACAGAAGAAGAATATCATGTTTTAGGTCTCTGTAGCATATTGGGAGGGAGGACAAAGAAAGAAAAGGAAAAACCTGGTGTGGGAAACCAGGAAATTAGAGATCCAATATTGTGAGAAGGGTAAAAAGTAAAAAACGAGCAGGGTGAACCCAGTTTGGGTAGTGTGCTAAAAAGAAGAAGAAAAAAACAATCAGGTACATTGCAAGGAAGCTTGAGAAATAAAGAACTGCAGGGAAGACTGTAAAATAACACCAACAAGGGAGTAGTGCCGGTGAAGGCTGATGTAGTGAAGGTAAGTAGGGAGAAAAGGTGTAGGGCAGTTGGTAAAGAAATGGTAGAAGAAAAACAGGTAGAGAAAGGGCTAAGCTGCTTAACTACAGAGGAGATGGGAGGAGGGATGTAAGCAGTAGGAAGGACACACAGAATTCTGGTGAAAGCAAATAATACCTGTAACCTAGGCAGTTTAATTCAAAGGCTGAGGGAGTCTGCAGCAGAAAGGAAAAGGAGAGATGGGTTAGAGCACAGGGTGGTGATGTACAAGGAGCCAATACAGTTAAGACAGGATGAGATAACAGTAAAAAAATAGAACAGCAAGCTTTACATACATTAATAAAGAATCATTTAATGTGTTATTACAGTCTGGAATTTCCAGTGCCCGAAGGTATTCCAGTACTGCGTGTACCACGTCTTTTGCACCAAGTAAGACAGGCCCGCAGGCTGGGGAAAGGGCCAGTGAAGGGTCATGTACAACCTAATAAAAGGAGGGAGAAAGGAGAGGTTATACAAAAGGAAATCTTAAGAAGTAAATGTAGGTGCAAACAGACGTAGGCAAGGAAGTTAGGCAGAGCAGAATGTATTGGAAGAGGATGTGAAAGGAGTTATAGGAAGTACAGTAGAAGGGTTAATTATAGAAAAAAGGCAGGCACAAGACAAACGAGAAAAGAGGGTAGGGAAGGTAGCTAGAAGTAACAGTAGGAGGAGATAGGTGAGTGCATACAGGAGGAAAGGAAACAAGATAAAGTTACAGGCGATACATAGCTAGGACAATGCAACCAGATAATATTACATCTATAAATAACCATGTGTACAGATAAAACAATGGTGAAAGTGGAGCTTCTGCAACATGTATTCACTCAGGTATTGTGATCTGGAACTATACCTGTTATTCTACAGAATGCAAGATAAAACAAAACGATAGTGCAAGCTAAGCCAACAGATGTAAAACCTATCCCTATTTTTGAGGCCTTGTAGCCCCATTATTTTTGGCTTTGCCCAGATTTTTTGTGCTAAGAGGTTGAGAGCTATGCAGGATGTACAGAAATGAAGCACCACATAGACAGACAGCTACCTGCAATTTAAATTTGGATCATCATGTGAACAAACTCCAAGGCATTTTTTTTTTCTCTTTTTAGTTCAGGGTCTGACAAACTGCCTGGTAAGGGTCAGACTCTGCTGTTATAGGAGCAGGCAGCAGGGTCTTCCTTTTAATTAAGAAGTTATGAAAGTCAATGTCCAAAGTCACTGTGAACATGGCTAGAATCACCTCTTGCAGTTACATACACAGTGATCTTGCATCTAGCTGAAAGTATAAGGGGTAGAAATGACTGACAACTGTATTTATAACATAAAAACCCCTAGCAAATTACAGCCAGCAAAACCCTCCAACCCAACTACTTCCCTAGAGGTATCATGACAATGATCTGCACTTTCTCTGACAACAGCGGTGTTAAGTCCACACTTCCACTGGTGTGTGCCATGTGGAAACTATTGAAGGAGTTAATTCCAGCAAAGAGGATCCTCCCAATGGGTTGGGGACTAGTGCGTACTCAAGCGAAATGATGTGACGTCATTACGACAGCTGACGTCCATCATGGTGGAGCTACACAGTGCTCTTCACGAAACGAGGTAGCTACAGTGCATTCTAAGGTTGTTAAATCTGCTAGGAAGGATGCCGGCAGTAATGCGGCTGTTTATTTGGGCCGTGACATGGATTCCATTGTTTGTTGGACTTCGGAGCAACCACTTTTGGCAGGCAAAACCATAGCAGGTACTGTTCCTTTTCACACAAAGATGCACATATTTTAAGACATGTGAATTTTTTACCTGCAAGGGATGGTTCCCTTTCCTGCAACAGAATTGTTAGTGGGCATTTGAATTCTACTCTTTGTAACCCAGATTCTAACGTTTGTGGGCCTAAACCGTGTTCTAAGGATTGTAATGCTAAATATGGAACTATTTTCCACAAAAACTTTGTTTTTAATGAACCTAGTACTACAACCTATACTCCTTCAGAGACTACTCACAATAGACATTTTAATTCATTGAAAGATATGGGGCAGGATTCACGATGGCTTGCACGGAGTCTAAAAGTAGTGTAAGACTCCATGCAGCCATCGCGATCCAGGAACAGCCTGAATGTGCGTGTAAGAGAGTACCTAAAACGGCTCTTACACGGACAGGGCGTGGATATGCTAATTACCTCACTTGCAGCCGAAAGGCATGCAAATGAGGTAATTTTGTGATCCAGGAAGCAGAGACCTGCCCGTGTAAGAGCCGTGTTATCTGCAGAAATGTACTCAGTTGATAACTGAGTACCGTTCTGCAAATAACACAATGGAGCCTTGTCAGCTCCAAATAAAGGCTGCAAATGTCCCAGGCAGCATGCCAATGGCCAAATATGTGACCACTGGCAACGTACCCCGATGCAAACATAAAATACATTTTTTTCGGCGATCGCCGATGTTTAAACGTAGCAGCCAGCCAAAATGGGCTGCGCTATAAAAACATATCTTCACTTTAAATCCCATTCCTAAACTACTATATTAAAAACTCCCTCAGAAAAAAAACCATGTACCAATTCTGATAATATCCCTTCCTTCTTTCTTTAACATTGCTGCCTAAAAAGTCTGCCTACCCAATTCCATTAGCATCCTAATCAACCGCCTCCCTACTAGAAAGGCAAGTTTTCCCCTCTTTTTAAACAAGCCTTATTTATAACAATAACAACAATAATAATTTTTTAGACCCAGAGCCATCTGTCCCCATTTAGCCATCCTGTCAAAAAAAAATAAAAATCAGAATCCCATCCTCCTCTCCTTCCTCATCTCCTCCCCACACACCCCATTCAGACCTAATCATAATATACCTTGACTTGCCTCAATCTCTTCTTGCCTCTAGTAAATAAAGCCTTGAAATAGTACAAATTGTTTTCCCTGGACAAATCCACCTTATTCCACTCTCCTTTTGAAATTCTTTGAGACACTCTTTTCTTCTCTCAATCTCCAAACTCTCCAAATCTCCTCCTCCTACCTATCCTCCTCCCTCTCTCTATCAGACATCTATCAGACAGAATCAAACTCAAAAAGTAATATAAAGCAACTAAGCCCCCCACCTAAGCCACCCCAAGCCTCTCGGCTCCCTCTCTACTTATACTGGCAATTTATTCAACATCTTTATTAATGACTTCCACTAATCTATCCACCTCTATATATATCCTATGCAGATGTCCCTCTATCCCATCTCTATCTCCTCTACAAAAACTTACCAAAACTTAAAAAACTTAGCTTCTCCTGCACTGAGCAATGATCTTTGCAAAATAACTCATCTCTAAATTAATGCCACAAATTTACTCCCTCTAAATTCCTCCCTCCCCCTCCCCACTCTCCCTTACTAAAGTTCCTCTTGAAAATTCCTCAGATAATAAAAGTCTCAGAGGACCAAACAAACCACCCACACCAAACTAGTTCCACCCCCAAATTTCCAACAAACCAAAAAAAACCAAAAACACACAAAAAAAACAAAGACCATACAGACAACTACCTCACCCTCACACCACCAATACTTCAAAACCTCCACCTTCTTCCTCTTCCTCATTCTCCCTCTCTGCTCCTGCCCCACTCTCCTTCAGTGCTCTACCTCTAAAAAACATAAAACAGCTTGCTAAATAGCTATAAAAAATCTCTATAACTACCACTTGCCTCTCTCACCCACTGTCCCCCCCATAAACTACCAATGTTGCACTATTTATGTTATCTTTTATACAACTTTACAACTATTTATTCTAACTTATACTAAAACTCCTCTCCAACTGTCCCTCCTAAACTTGCTTTTAAAATGCACCTTCCAAAATCTGACTCTTAAAAATTTAATATCAAAATAATCAAACAACATCATAAAAAAAATCTTTGCTCCAAAAACCCTCCTCTCTTTCTGTCCACTTTCGCTAAGCCTCTCCTCACCTTCAAACAGACTTTCTTACCACTCTACCTCAATCAAAGAATCTTTTTACCCCTACACCTTCAATCTCAATACCTTCACTTGTACCATGCAACTAACACATCTCCAACTCTACCTTTCCACCTACCAACTTCTACTACTTTTTTCTCTACTATTCTCATCTTTTATTCATGCTTTTATGTTTTGTTCACTAAAATTAATGTTGTTATGACTTTTGTTTTTTTCACTTATAGTTTTACATGTGTTGCTTTTATGTTATACTTTTATGTTTATGTATTTATATTTGTTTACTTATATTTTTGAGATGTCTTTTGTTTGTTTTCTGATTTTCTTTTTTGGGTTAATGTTTTCCCAAATGGACAATTTTTAAATGGACTTGCAATAAATAAATAAAAAAATCAAACCCACAAACGTGGGTTTATGCAAAGCATGAATTTACAATGGAAGGGAATAGTAGGCTAAAACAACATGGCCACTGAGTAGGGGTTGCTAAGGGGGGAAGCTGATTGTAAGACATGTAACTAAGCATTAGTAGACAATCCTATGTAAATGAGTGGTAGGATAGTGAATCATACTGTTACATTGGAAATGAGCACATTCTGTGCAGTGTAGGAGTAGGATAAGGGGGAGTAACAGAGTAGGAGATAGGTGACATCACAGGGGGGAAATGTATGAAAGGAATGCAGCTCATTGGAGCACAGTGGCATGTGAAAGCTGTCAGTCAGACATCATGGAAAGAGGAGTGTCAACAAGTAGGCATGGGAAAGCCAAGAAATGGAAGGTGTACACTATGGATAACATCAAAGTTTCTTGCAGGGCGTGCATGCGTGTGTGCACTGGTAGGCACGAGTAAGATACAGTGCGCTCGTACAAGCGTGAGTGAGCGCGTTTAAGGCAGAATACGCATGTAGGTGCCTGTTTAAACACCTGTAAGCTTTTTTGCGCTGGTGTGCGCGCGTTTTAAACTGAATAAGCAGATTCTAGTCCGTCTAAGCATGTGTGCGCGCGTGTTAGCAACTGTGAGCATGTTTTTGGCCAGGTATGTCGTGTCCCCTGAGGAAACAGAAGGGAAAAAGGAAGCATGGGAAATAGTAGGAAGCTAGCAGGGATTACTGGTAGAGCTAGCAGGTGAAAACAATCAGAAGAAGGTAATTACACAGGCAGAACAGTAGCCCAGCCCAGCACTTAAAACTCTGCAAACAACAGTGCAGAATGTTTCTCTCAAGAGACACTGCAACAAAGGAGTAAGCTATTAGAAGTGAAAACTGAAAAAGCTTCACTCAGACCAAAAATGCTAGGGGCTGCCATAGCTGTTATAAGGAGACATATGCAACTTGCTGAGGGTGGTGACTATGCAAATGCTGTTGGACAACCCACAGTGAGGAGACGGAGAAGAGTGTACAGGCCCAGGGTCACCTACCAAGGGTTACATGAGCTGGAGATAGTGGAGCGCTATAGAGTGGACAGAGACCTCCTGCAGCAAATTGTTGAGCTGTGCAGGCCACTCCTCACACACAGAACCAACAGAGGGGAACCCATCCCAGTGGTAACCAAGGTATGTGTTGGCCTAAGAATACTAGCAACAGGTACCTTCCAGAGACCAACTGGTGATATGATGGGGATATCACAGGCATCAGCATCCAGGGTACTGGACCAGTTCCTGGATGCCATGTCAGCACATGTCGGTGAGCATGTATATTTCCCCAATTCCCGTGAGGTATTGGCCAGCAATATGCGTCTCTTCCAGCAAATAGCGGAATACCCTGAGGTAGTGGGTACAATAGACTGCACGCATATATGCATCAAAGCACCAGCCGGTGAGTGGGGTAGGGCCTATATTAACCGCAAGGGCTTCCCCTCCATCAACTGCCAGGTCGTGTGTGATGCCCAGGGCATAATAATGAATGTGTGTGCTGGCTGCCCTGGAAGCTACCATGATTCCCATATCTGGCATCTGACGCAGCTGTACCAGACATTTGCCAATGGGGACATCCCACATGGTCACTTAGTGGGGGATGCTGGCTATGCACTGGAGCCGTGGCTGATGACACCCATCAGAAATGCACACACACCTGAACAAGAACGCCATAATGAGGCACATGCACAAACACGAAATGTAATCGAGCGTGTGTTTGGGCTGCTCAAGTCACGGTTCCGGTGCCTGGACACATCTGGTGGAGCCTTGCAGTACTCGCCAACTACATGTACCCAAATTGTCATGGTATGTGCTATGCTACATAATATGATTCTGTGAAAACAGCTGCAGCAGGACCAGCATAGGGCTGGGCCAAACAGCCCCCCACCATTGCCAAGCCAATCACAGGCAGAGTGTGACTCAGAGGAGGAACAACCTGAGCCTGCCCCAGTAGGCAGAAGGAGGCATGCCCAGTATGCCTTGGCCTTGGCAAAGCGGCAACACATAGCACATACACTGGCTCAGCAGGAACCCTGGAAATGATACCTCTCTCTGACTCACACATATAGTAAAAGGGACGCCTAAGTTGACACAACCTGCTTTCAAACATGTACAGGGAGTGTAGTATGTGCATCCAACATAGACAGCCCTGCAGCACCAACTGAGGCATGATTGCCATGTGTTAAGCAATGTAACACCATGTAGTATATGCAAACTTGATGACCCTGACTAACATCCTACCCTCACCAAGCATGATGCCACAATATGAATATGAGATGATCAATTACAATAATTGGCTTAAGTATTGCTGTTAGTCAAAGGGGATCCAATGCGTGCCAGCCTGGGATGACATGCTGAGCAAGACATGATGCTCCACCTGCTAGGGATGGTGTGCACCTATCAGTCATGGCCTTTTGGATACTGGCAAAGGCTGTTGTCACCCCCACCATGCCTTGAATAGGTAAGGCTCAAAACACACACCCACCTCCATAGGTATCACAAGGGATAAGAACCTAGATGTAATGCTACCCAATGCCAGAAGTCTAAACTGCAAGATGCATGCAGTCTAAACTCCCCTCAGCGTGGAGAATGTTGATATCTGTTCTGTAACAGAAAACTGGGTCAAGGCTCACATGAGCACCCTAACACTACCAGGTTACACCTCATACCATGTTTTACAACCCCAAAACATGGAACAAACTACAAAAGGAGGGTGACTAGCAATAATTGTCAAGGATAACCACACCCCCATGTTGGTACCACAACAAGAAGCAGCATGGACTATCCATGGTCAAGTAACAGTGGCTAAAACTGCCTCCCAGTCTGTAGCCTGCTACAGACTACCATCCTAATGCCAGGAACTGCACTTGGCCTACATTGGAACACATGGAAATATCAAGCTCTCCAAACAACATTATATTGGGTGACTGAAAATACTCAAACATAGACTGGTAGCATTATTCCAGCTCCAACACCCTAGGCCAAAGGTTCCTAGAATCCATAAACCAAAATGCTCAGGAACAACGTACCACTCCCACAAGAGGGGTAAGCATACTGGATGTGATAATCAGCAACATGGATACTCTATGGCCAGATGAGAAGTGTATCCCTCACTGGTAAGATCAGACCATAGAGTAATCGAACTAGATATTCACATCCTGACCACAGTCCCTGACCAGAAAACCACAGTGAAAAACATGTGTAAAGGAAATGTTGCACTCCTCCAAACTGATGTGAAATCCATTAAAGGCCCTGTGCTTGTGGAAAATATGGGCCACACCTCAGAACCCTTTATAAATGCATTCTATGAACACTTTCAGGAATGCATGGATTATGCAATCCCAAATAAAACCAAGGCCCAATACCATACACACAGGCATCTGGCATGGTGGACCCCAGCCATTACCAAACCATGCAAGAGAATGAGGAAGCTACTACATGATAGAGCAAACCCAAAAAGGGAAGTAATCTCTGATCTGTATTATGACAATAAAATATGGCCACTCATAAAATCCACTAAGGCCAGCTACAACAAGTTGAATCTGTGAATCTTGGGCAATGTTACACCTGCCCCATGTACACAGACAACCCCCTCCTCCCACCAAGAAATACAAATATATGTGAGAGATGCAACCATTTATCCAAACTGGAGGCTGAGCTCTCTCAACTCAGTACTGTCAAAACTAGTCAGGAGGAGAAGGTAACCACACACACCACAAACCCAGTCTCACATAAACCTATCACAACTGCAAACCAAAGACATAAACACACAAAAACATTCCTGGAGGCTCTAATTAAAAATCCACCAAATCAACAGAGGCCTCCAAAGCAGACACCCAAGCAACCACTACCTCCAAACATAGCACATGCAACACATAGTACACAAAGTCGGTGTGCCAAACAGTCACAGCCCATAAGGACAAACAACATGCCTGATACACTTGTAATAGGTGACTCCATAGTCAGACACACTGATGTCCCGCTCACCAGACTGAACAAGGAAAAGTGTACAGTAAGCTGCCTGTAGGCTGCTACAATCCGCCACATAACACAAGCACGCAGGTCACTCCAAAGCAAGTACAAATATGACTCAGTCATTGTCTATGCTGGTGTAAATGACCTGAGACGTACCTCCCTGGACTACATGAAAAGAGACATAGAGGAGCTCTCCGATTATGTAGGCCAGGCCGGTATGACTCTGACCCTGAGCAGCATCCTAACCTCACCAAGAATGATGCCACAGTACAAACACAGAATGATCAGCTTTAACAATTGGCTCAATTACTGGTGTCATTCCAAGGGGATCCAATGTCTGTCTGCTTGGGATGTCATGCTTGACAAGCCACGCTGCTTTGCCAGGGATGGCTTGCACCTGTCACCTCTGGGCATCTGGATATTGGCTAAGGCTCTTGCCACCTCCATAGTGCCTTTTGTAGGCAAGGCTGAAAAGACAAACCCACCTCACTAGAAAACATAAGTGGAAAAAACATAAGGGTAATGCTGCTCAATGCCAGAAGTCTAAACCTCAAGATGCACGCTCTCGAGGCCCTCCCCAGTATGGAGAACATCGATGTCTGTGCAGTGACAGAAACCTGCATCAAGGCTCCTGAGAGTACCCCAGCACTACCAGGTTATACCTCATATCATGCTTTTCAGCCCCCAAACCTGGACCAAACCACAAAAGGAGGGGGAGTATCCATATTCAGCAAAGATACCCACATGTCCAGGTTACTGACAATGCACGAAGCATCGAAGACCATCCATGTGCAACTAACCATAGGAAAAACTACTGTACAGTTTGTAGCATGCTACAGACCACCCTCTCAAACCCAGGAACCCCACTCAGCCTTCCTGAAGACACTGGAGAGTATGAACGTCTCTCCAAATACCAAACAATGTACTCACAAATTACCACATAGGTGATAATCCATTACGTATGGAAGAAGTAATCAGGGACCTAGGGACACAAGTGGACAGTAACCTGTCATGTGACACTCACATTGCCAACGTGGCTAGGAAGACCTTCTATATTGGCCACCTTATCATGAAAGGATTCACATCTACATCAAGAGAGGTCATTGTGCCCCTATACTCTTCTCTTATTAGGCCCATAATTGAGTACAATGCCCATTTGGGATGTACCTTACCCGACACCTGCAGCAGTTAGAAAGACCTCAAAAGTACCTCACCAAGAGGATAAAGGGCCTCAAACATTTGTCATATGCTGCCTGGCTGACAACATCCCAGCTGTATGCAGTCACATACTGCCTACTCAAAGGCGATGTATGCCCGATGTACAAGGCCATGTCCAATACGGAATTAATGGACATGCGCCACCTCAGAAAATCCAAATCCAACAGAGCCGCGAGAGCGAGAGATGTCAACCTCAACACATAAATAAATAGGATGTGCTGGAGGGACAGATTCATAACCCAGAGGCTCCCTACACTCTGGAACAGAATCCCACTCCACGTTAGGCAGAACCCCTCACTGACTCTCTTCAACAGGAATCTTGCCAAGTGTATGGGAGATCGTAGATTTACACTGGGGTTCTTCAATGTGTCACATCTAGACAGAGGCACAGTAAAGTAAACCCTAAATGGGCATAATATTCACATAGCAAGGGGTGGCTAAAGCCTCACACACTCTGTCTAGGCTTATAAATGCCCTAGGGCAGATAGCCTAGTATGAACCTATGAACCTATGAAGATACAAATTGTACAGGACACTAAGGATAATCACAAAGCTTTCTTAACTGATGGTAGGAACCTTGTTGGGAATTCACAGATATGCTCTGAATTACCAAATATTACAAACAATACACCAAACCCACACACATTGCCAACATCCAACCTGACAGGTTCAGTGCAAATTCCCCCCCCCCCCCCAAAATGCCAGATATCTATCCCAGCAGAGTGCTGGCCCCCTGACATTACAGATGCTGAGGTAACAGCCAGCATCTTCAAAGCAAAACACACAGCATCAATGGTATGAGATGGTGTCCTGGGCTGTGTCCAACATGAACTCCAAGAAGAATGGAACGCCAAATAACACTACTGCTCAATTTCAGCCTTACCACAGGATATGTACCCAAAGAGCAGTGTACAGCAACAGTGGTCCCTCTCCACAAAGCTGGTGCCTGAATGGATACTGCAAACTATCACCCCAGAATCCTGACAAGCTTGGTCTGCAAAGCTATGGAAAGGATCATCATGGACCTCAGAAATAAAGATATTGGGGACCTACAGACACTGGACCCTACCCAGTGTAGCTTTCTTAAGGGCAGATCCTGCCCCTTAAACATGTTTGACTCATTTGAAACAGTCATCAAGGCCACTGATGAGGGGAATGTGGTCCACACAGCCTATCTGGACCTTGCAAAAGCCTTCCATAAAATACCCCACATGTTCATTATAGATAAGCTCACCAGCTTAAATATAAACCCCTATGTCAGTAGATGGGTTGCAAACCAGCCCAAGGACAGAACTGACATGGTCAGAAATGCTGCAGCCATGTCAGACTACAAACCAGCTACAACTGGCATCCCACAAGGCTCGGTCCTGGGACCTCCCTTGTTTGGTATATATTTCCCATAGGTACAGGCCAACATGGAAGGATTGTGTCTGAACAAGTTTGCAGAGGACTACAAACTGGGCACCATATCTGACCCTCCAGCTGACACAAGCATCCTACAAAAGGGTCACATAGAAACAGACAACTGGTGCCAGAGCCATGTCATCAAGCTAATTGCAGAAAAGTGTATAGTCATCCCCTGTGGATAAATAGTAAGCGCCCACCAATTACCACATAGGTGTTAACCCATTAAGTACTTTAGAAGTAATAAGAGACCTGGGGACACAAGTTGATAGATATCTTGCATTTGACAACCATGTGGCTGTAGTGGTTACAGAAACATACCATATACCCACCTAATCATGAAGGTAGTCAGATCTAGATCAGGGGAGGTCATCGTGCCTCTTCAGTCATCCTTCATCAGCCTCACAATTGAGTACAATGGCCCCTGTGGGATGTACTCCAGCAGACACCTCCATCAATTGGAAAGACCCCAAAAGTACCTCACCAGGAGGATCAAAGAGCTCGAACAGATACCATGTGTTGCCTGATTAAACAAACTGCAGCTCCACACAGTGCCATACTGCCTGCCCAGAGGCAATCTGTACCTGATGTATAAAGCCATGTCCAAGCTGGAATCAATGAACATGCTGCACCTTGTACAATCTGAATGCCAGTGAGCTATGCACATGAGAGACCTGAACCCCAGCACTGACATACATAGGACATGCTGTAGTGATTGATCCATAACCCAGAAGCCCCCTCCACTCTTGAGTAAACTCCCAGTACAGGTTAGCCAGAGAGTCCCTCATTGACTCTCCTCAACAGGAATCTTGATGAGTGGATGGGAGATGGTAGGTTTACCCTGGGTATCACTGTTATGTCACGGGTAGACAGAGGCACAGTGTACTAACCTTGAAATATGTCATGGCAAAATCCAGTTACAATGTGTGTTGAAGGACAAACACACTCTCTGACTAGCAGTAGAAATGGCCTAGGGCACATCACTAGTGTTTGTCAATGTCCACCCAAGTTGCGGAATACACTACCAATGTTGGACAAGCCTGGTTTAAGTAGTCCATATCTGAACAAAATGCAACATGGTCATATGGGCATAACAGGCCCTTAACCAGTCTGGTGTGCTCACTATGAATATTTAAAGCAGTGATAGGACTGAAACCCAGGATACTGTCCACCACAGTGAAAGTACTGAACCAGTACACTATACAATATTACAGTGTTTGGTCAGTATGAAAGGATGTTGACAACTGTATGCAAACTATCCTATGGAATCCCTGCAGGCACAGTATAATCCCTGTTGGGTTCAGACACAAAGCAGTTGGGCAGTAAGTACACAACATGACTCCCAACACACAACTATAAATGTGAAATATTTTTGAAGTTCACACACAACCACAAATGTGATGGACTGCAGATTTCAACATATGGAAAGCTCACACTGGGCATGCTCGCACACTTTGATAAATGAGACATATGTCAGGCAACAAGCCATGGAAAGCCTGAACTGGGCATGCTCACACACTTAGGCCATGTCTCAGTTTAGCAGTTGGCCACACATATCTGGTATTTGTATGTGTTAATCCAGGAAACAACCACAATACAGCAATCTGCCCAGTGCACACAGTTAAATGACTACAGAGACATAAGTTAAATAGTGGATCCCTCTCATATTCAAACATCTTCCACAGATACACAAGTTGTTCATAGAAACAGGGAAAGCTATGGCAATAAAGAGCTGCAAACAGTTTATCAGCAACAAATATTGTGCATCTGAAAATTAAACATATGGGTGTAGAGGTCAATACTAGGCTGTTTGCCCTAGGGAATACAAGCTTAGCCAGAGTGTGCTTGGTGTCTTCCTCCCCAGTACAGTAGGCTACTGTGCCTCTGTAAAGTAGGTCACAGAAGGCACCGTTTAAGGCTAGTGTGCTGTGCCTCCATCAAGCAGGGACACAGTGGAGATCCCAGGGGTTGAATTTGCAATGTCACATCCATGTGGCTGGTGTTTGCTGGAAGAGGGTTGGTGAGGACTTATAACAGTAATTGGGCATCAATTACAGACTGAGAGGAGCCTTATCTGCAGTGTCTGGACAATTTCACTGTCAACACTTTGATGTGATGAGTTTGAGGGATTGAAGTGTCGTGCCAATACTGTTCAAAGATGTCCTCCCTCTGTGGGATATTGCTCTGTAATGTATTAGCTTCCTCCTTCTGTTGTACAGCTTTTATATGGCTAGTGTACACCAGACAGGTCTCCTGTTGTGGAGGAGTCTTGGGTTTATTTGGGATAGCATGATCAATGCAAACCTTCCAGATGCTCATAGAATGCAATTGTCAAGGATTATGCAGAGTGGCCTGTATAATCCCCCAGCATGGGTCCTTTGAAGTCTTCCACCCCAGTCTTCACAAGTGCAAAGTCTGCTTTTGATAAATACTTTGTTTGCAGTGACTTTCTTGCCTGGGGGTGGGGATGGGATATGGATGTCCAGGGAAAGTTGGGTATGGTCAGATATTAACAATGGTGGTCTACCTCTGGTGTGGAACATAGAGTCCCCATGTTGCAGATGGTCAGGTCCAATATGTATTCCCCCTTGTGGCTGTGGTGAGTGGTCCTGCCATAGCACATGGATTCACAACTTGTAGTGGCTGTAGGGTGATGTTGTTGAGGCCTGAGTAGTTCCCCCACACGATATACCTCTACCTGACGTTAACCACTGTAATGGTGTATGTGAACACCTTCATATCCTACACTGTTCCCAGGGAAGCAAAGTGTGTGTCCTGGATATGGGAGGGGTGGTCTGAACTGGTTGTGTTGTGTGTTACAGGTCCTGTTGTCACGAAGCATGGTATAAAACACAACCTAGCAGTGCTGATGTGCATATCTGACCCTGAAGTAGGTGGCTGTTAATGCATATATACGCTATCCCCCTAACTGACAGATAGTAATAGATGTACATACTTCTTTATAAATAATGATGTCAGCACCCTATAAATACTGCAGGAGAAGAGCAAATACCCAGTAATTCGAATAGCGCGCTCCGCTAATGTCTCTCTTTCAAGTGTCATAATATAATTATGTAGGGGTTTGAATCCTGCAAATGCTGAGTGTGTGTTTGGGTGAGGGGGGCTAGTGTGTGTGCAATTCTGTGTGAAAGAAATGTCCCTTTTGGCCACTAGAAGAACACACTACATGATGCACATTCCTCTTTCTAAACACTGATGATGTCAGCACCCTATAAGTACAGCAGGAGAAGGGAAACCTCCCACTAATGCAAATAGCATGCTCCGCTAATGTGTCTCTCTCAAGTGTCGTTAGGTAGGGGTTTGAATCCTGTAAATGCTGAATGTGTGTGTGTTTGGATGAGGGGGGTTAGTGTGTGTGAAAGAAATGTCCCTTTTGACAACTAGAAGAACACACTACATGATGCACATTCCTCTTTCTAAACACTGATGATGTCAGCACCCTATAAGTATAGCAGGAAAAGGAAGCCTCCCAGTAATGTAAATAGTGCACTCTGCTAATGCATCTCTCTTAAGTGTCATAACATAGTTAAGTAGGGGTTTGAATCCTATAAATGCTCAGTGTGTGTGTGTGTTTGGATGAGGGGGATTAGTGTGTGTGCAATTCTGTGTGAAAGAAATGTCCCTTTTGGCAACTAGAAGAACACACTACATGATGCACATTCCTCTTTCTAAACACTGATGATGTCAGCACCCTATAAGTATAGCAGAAGAAGGGAAACTTCCCAGTAATGCGAATAGCGCGCTTTGCTAATGTGTCTCTCTCAAGTGTCATAACATAGTTAAGTAGGGGCTTGAATCCTACAAATGCCATGTGTGTTTTTGTCACACAGTTTGTCCATGTGTGTGGGGTGCTGCTATTAATATTGCATGACATAGATTATATCAGTAATGTCAATGCACACATGAGGTATGTGTGTGCCACATAGACATATGTACCTGTGACCTTAAATAGTTCCCATGTCTGAAGCCTGCCTCATGTGAATACATGGAATTTGCATTACACAACTTTATGACTGTGGTTTTCTGTGCAGGGGCTGCATCTGGTATGTGTATATACAGTGAGTAGTCTATGGTGTCATCTTACCAGCGAGGAATACACTTCTGGTCTGGAGCGTATAGTCCACATGTTGGTGATGATCAGGTGCAGCAGGTTTTCCCCTCTTGTGGGAGTGGTAACAAGTTGTTCCATAGCAATTGAGTGTATGGATTCTAGGAACCTTACACCTAGGGTGTTGGAGCTACAGTAATGCTCCCAGTCTATGTGTGGGTAAATGAAGCTGCCCAATATATTGTTGTTTGAAGACACCTGCAGATATTCATGTATTCTTAAGTAGACCAAGTGAGTTACCTGGGTTTAGGAGGGTGGTCCGTAGCAGGCTATGAACTGGAAGTCAGTTTAACCCACTGTTAGTTGCATGTGGATAGTCTGTGATGCGTCACACTGTGGCAACAACCTGGGGGTGTGGGTATAGGTTCATAGGTTTATACTAGGCTATCTGCCCTAGGGCATTTATAAGTCAAGCCAGAGTGTGTTTGGCTTTCGCCACCCATTTTAGATTAATGTTGCTATGCCCTTTTCTGAGGTTAGTATACTGTGCCTCTGTCTAACACTGACACAGAAGTGATACCCGGGGTACACCTACAATCCCCCATCCACTCATCATGATTCCTCTTGAAGAGAGTCAATGAGGGACTCTGCCTAACCTGGACTGGGATTTTATTCCAGAGTGAAGGGAGCCTCTGGGTTATGAATCTGTCCCTCCAGCATGTCCTATTGATGTCAGTGCTGAGGTTCAAGTCTCTCGAGTGCAAAGCTCGATGGGAGTTTGATTTTCTGAGGTGCAGCATGTCCATTACTTCCGGGTTGGACATGGCATTATACGTCTGGCACAGATCGCCTCTGAGCAGGAGGTATGCCACTGAGTATGGAGTTATGTTAACCGGGCAGCATATGGCATCTGTTTGAGCCCTTTGATCCTCTTGGTGAGGTACTTTTGTGGTCTTTCCAGTTGCTGCAGGTGTCTGATAAGGTAAATCCCAAAAGGGGCATTGTACTCAATTATGGTCCTGATGAGGGATGAGTAAAGAGGCACGATGACCTCCCCTGATCTAGATGTGAATCCTGTCATGATTAGGTGGACTATATAAAATGTTTTTCTAACCACTTTGGCCATGTTGTCATCAAATGAGAGATTGCTATCATCTTCTGTCCCCATGTCCCTAATTACTTCTTCCATACATAATGGATTACCACCTATGTGGTCATTTGTGGCCACTTTGTTTTTGCCAAAGGGGATGACTATACACTTTGTGGCATTTAGCTTGAGGCCATGGCTCTGGCACCAGTTGTCTGTTTCTATGAGGCCCTTTTGGAGGATGGTTGTATAGGCTGGAGAGTCAATTATAGTGCCCAGTTTGTGGTCATCCGTGAACTTGGTCAGCCACAGTCCTTTCGTGTTGGCCTGTACCTCCGAGACATATATGCCGAACAGGAGAGGTCCCAGGACTGAGCCTTGTGGGACACCACTTGTAACTGGTTTGGAGTCTGACATGGCTCCAGCAATTCTAACCATGTGGGTTCTGTCCGTGAGCCAGTTTGCAACCTATCCAGTGACATAGGGGTGTATATTTAAGCTGGTGAGCTTATCTATAATGCCCGAGTGGGGTATTGTATCCCAGGCTTTTGCGAGGTCCAGGTAGGCTGTGTGGACCACCTTCCCCTTGTCAATGGCCTTGGTGACTGTTTCAAAGAAATCAACCAGGTGTAAGAGGCAGGATCTGCCCTTAAAGTCACACTGGGTAGGATCCAGTGTCTGTAGGTCCCCAATATCTTTATGTATAAGGTCCATGATGATCCTTTCCATAGCTTTGCAGACCAAGCTAGTCAGGCTTATGGGGCATTAGTTTCCAGGATCCATTGAGGCACCACCTTTGTGGAGAGGGACCACTGTTGCTGTATGCCACTCTTTGGGTACATAACCTGTGGTAAGGCTGAGATTGAACAGTAGTTTTATGTTTGGGTTTAGCTCATCTTGGAGTTCATGTAGGATGCAACCCGGGACACCGTCTGGTCCCATTGATGCTGTGTTATTTGCTTTGGAGAGGGCGGCTCTTACCTGAGCATCTGAGATGTCAGGGGGGCAGCTCTCTGCTGGGATAGATATTTGCCCTTCTGGTGGGGAGGAGGGGGAGAAGTTTGCGCTGAACCTGTCAGCTAGGATGTTGGCAATGTCTGTGGGTTCGGTGTAGTCTTTTGTCATTTTGGACTAATTCTGAGCATATCTGGGAATTCCCACCCAGGTTCCTAACATAACTAAAGAAAGCCTTGTGATTATCCTTAGTGTCCTGTGCATTTCATCTCTCAAAGCTGTCCTTAAACGATTTTATGAGTGCCCGTATTATTTTGCTAACACTGAACAGAGATGCCTCCCCTTTTTGGGGTTTTTCTCTATTATGTAGTAGCTTCCTCCTTCTATTGTATAGTTTTGTTATGGCTGTGGTCCACCAGACAGGATGTCTGCCTTTGTAGGATTGGGTCTTGTTTTTATTTGGGATTGCATGATCCATGCATTCCTGAAGGTGTTCATAGAATGCGTTTATAAAGGATTCTGTGGTCTGGGACGTATTTTCCACAGGCCCGGGGGCTTTGAAGGATTCCACCTCAGTTTTGAGGGGTGTGGAATTTGCTGTATAGAAGTTTTACACTGTGGTTTTGTGGGTAGGGGGTGGGGTTGGGATGTTAATATCCAGTGAGATTAGTTTATGGTCTGATCTTACCAGTGAGGAGTACACTTCTGGTCTGGAGCATAGAGTCCCCATGTTGGTGATGAACAGGTCCTGTATGTTTCCCCCTCTTGTGGGAGTGGTAACAAGTTGTTCCATAGCATTTGAGTGTATAAATGCTAGGAACCTTTGAGCTAGGGTGTTGGAGCTAGAGTAATACTCCCAGTCTATGTTTGGGTAGTTGCAGTCCACCAATATAATGGTGTTTGGAGAGACCTTCATATTTCCAGTGTTCTCAGGAAGGTCAAGTGGGGTTCCTGGGTTTGGGAGGGTGGTGTGTGCCAGGCTATGAACTGGAAGGCAGTTTTACCCACTGTTAGTTGCACATGGATAGTCTCTGATGCTTCGTGCTGTGCCACCAACCTGGAGGTGTGTGTATCTTTGATGAATATTGATACTCCCCTCCTGTTCTGGTTCGGTGCAAGTTTTGGGGCCGACAAGCATGGTATGAGGTATAACCTGGCAGTGCTGGGGTGCTTTTGGGAGCCTTGAACCAGGATTCTGTTACTGCACAGATATTGATGTTCTCCATGCTAAGGACAGTTTCCAGTGCATGCATATTGAGGTTTACACTGCTGGTCTTGAGTAGCATTACTATTAGTTTTCTATCCCTTGTGATACCTATGGAGGTGGTTTTGTCTTTTGAGACTTGCCTAAAAAAGGCACTATGGAGGTAGCAAGAGCCTTTGCCAATATCCGAAAGCCCATGGGTGACAGGTGCAAGCCGTCCCTAGAAAAGCATCGTGGCTTGTCGAGCATTGCATCCCAGGCTGACAGGCATTGGATCCCCTTTGAATGACACCGAAACTTAAGCCAATTTTTGAAATTGATCCTCTTGTCTTCATATTGTGGCATCATTCTTGGTGAGGGTAAGATGCTACTCAAGGTCAGGGTCATACCAGCCTGGGCCACATGCTCAGAGAGCTCCTCTATGTCTCTTATCATGTAGTCCAGGGAGGTACATCTCAGGTCATTCACACTGGCATGGACACTGACTGAGTCATATTTGTACATGCCTTGGAGTGACCTGTGTGCTTGTGTTATGTGGTGGATCATAGCGCCCGACAGGCATCTCACCGTGACCTTCTCCTTGTTCAGCCTGGTGAGCGGGACATCAGTGTACCTGACGATAGAAGCACCTATTACAAGTGTATCAGGTGTGTTGTTTAGCCTTAAGGGCTGTGACTGTTCAGCACACTGGCTTTGTGAGCTATGTGTTGCACGTGTTCTGTTCTGGGGTAGTGGTTGCTTGTGTGTCTGCTTTGGAGGTGTCTGCTGCTTAGGCAGAATTTTATTTAGAGACTCCGAGTATGTTTTCGTGTGTTTATGTGTTTGAATTGCTGTTGTGGTAGGTCTATGTGAGACTGGAATTGTAGTGACTGTGGTTTCCTTCTCCTCTTGACAGGTTTCTCCAGTACTGAGTTGAGAGAGCTTAGCCTCCAGTTTGGCTATATGGTTGCATCTCTCACATGTGTTGGAATTTGTTGGGAGGAGGAGAGGGTTGTCTGTGTACATGAGGCAGTTGTAACATTGCCTCTAGATTCCCAGATTCACCAGCTGGACCGGAGAGGAGATTGACAACTGACCTTTGGACATGCTAGAATAGTATTGGGAATTCTTTTATAATTAACAACAAAAAGGGCCAATGGGGAAAAAGGTACTCAAGATGAGTTTGTGAGGGTGTAGTGCTTTTAATTTGTTAGTGCTGGCATATATAAATGCTTTAGTGAGCAAGTGCCAGGTAACTCAAATGCAATGTGTTACAGGTAATTTAAATACAAAAATGACAAACAGTAACTTTCTGTCAAGTGAAACAAGGAAATACGTACAGTAAGCAATGCAGATGTCACTAGGGATCCACAGAGGCGCTGTAAAGCTGCGTTTCAGGTGGAATTAGTGTTTCAGGGAAATAACAAGCAAACAAGCATACAAACAAAGCTACATTCAGCAGGCCTGGATCTAGTCTATGCTACAGCAAACAAGGTGTACCAATTTCAGTAAGAAACAGTTCAAATATGCAGGCACTATAAGCCTTTAGCCAGAAATTCCCAGCTCAGACGGGCAGAGTCCAGCCTCTCCTCCCACAAGAGTGCAGACCATGAACCTTCGTAATGTAAAATAACTGGCCTGAAGCCCAAGTGCTTAAAACAGCACTAATACACATTTAGAATAACAGACACTGGGCCCTCAATCAACAGTTCCCAACTTAGTAGGATGTATCCTACCTGTCCTGCCACCACAGTATCATTGGCATTTAATGAGACTCACCCTCCTGTCATAGTTAGTTCTGTGTTTTGGGGCTGTCAAGCATGGTATGAGGTGTAACCTGGTAGTGCTAGGGTGCTCTTGGGAGTCTTGAACCTGTTGTCTATTACCATACAGATATCAATATTCTTCATGCAGAGTAGAGTTTGGACTGCATGCATCTTGCGGTTTACATGTCCATCATTGAGTATCATTACTTCCATTTTCTTATCCCCTGTGCTACCTATGTAGGTGGCCTTCTGTTTACAGCCTTACCACCAGAATGCAAAGATGTGCAGACATTACACTATGGTAATTAATAGGGGTGTACCAAACAATACAATGACAATCATACTGTTAATTCATCAGGCATGCTGGGACATACCCACAATGATATCATTACACTGTACAGTTGACAACATGATAATATTACTACACTTCTATGTAGTCACTCTGTGCATCAGCACCATGTTAACCTGTTTATGCATCGATGTTACAGATTGCAGGAGGTGGCACAGTTTCATCATATGCACAGGATGTGTACTTGGTATGCCTGAGTCTGCCACTGATACAACCAATCGACATGTATGTGTGTGTGTGTGTTAGTGAGGGACAACAGTACAAGATGGGGCAATGTTGATGCAGTGTGTGGGTATATGTGTTAGCCCTAGGTGTTAGCATAATGCATGTGTGTATGCATGCACACAGTTCCACCTCATGGCTGCCATATACAGGTGTTTGTGGACAGCCACAGACTGTACCTGCCAGGTCATACAGATCACTGTTTCTGGCCACAGACACGGTACCTGTGCCTGGCAGGGGTGCTACGGACAGTATCAGGTATTAAGCCAGACTGGGTACTGTCATCAGAAGCAGTTGGTTGATGACTGCAGACATGTCCCTGCTGGGACTGTCCAGAGCCACATGCATGTAGTCTCCTAGGGCGGTCTGATGACAGCACAGACCCAGCATTGCTGGGGCTGGTACTGGCACTATGGGAGCGGCCGCGGGTTTGTTGTCGTCCGTGACGACCGCCAGCTGCTGCTGTTGCTGACATACATCCACGTCGACGCCTCAACTGTCCTGCATTGCCCTGGCTCATGGACATGTAGTTGTGGAACAGTTCTAATGTGTCCCCCCAATGTCTGTCAATGACCTCAGTGAAATTATGGATGGCAGCCGCACCGTCACGCATAGTGTCATTCATAGCAGTGCGATGTGCTCTCAGCTCCCTCAGACCCTGTCTGATGTACCGTTCTATACATGACTGTGCCTGCATTACAGCCCGGAACATAGCTGAGGTTAAAAGACCTCTGTGGGCACGTCTGACAGGGGCAGTACGACCACTGATGCTCCCACGAGAACCCCTGGACATCTGCCTGTGTGGTACCATGTCAGGACTCTGGCCATGGCTGCTGTGAGGGGATGCATGTGCCACTGATACCACATTACCCTGGTCAATGCCCACTGTATGCTGTCCATCATCTAGGGACATTGGTAACAATGGATGTATTGGCAGGATGAATGTGCGCATTGATGGGGTTGACAGCTGTGTACTGTCGATTGGCTGACCAACAACGGACCCTGGCACACCTCCCTGTGCCATTACACAGGTATCATCATTATCACTATCCCCAGCAGTGGATTCAGGTTCCCTGCTGCACACCACCAGAGCAACACCAGAACCTGTGAGAGGAAGACAGGAAACACAGTTTACAATGTGTACACAATGTTACCACAGATGCACACGGGCACATGCACACATGCACACATGCACACATGGGCACATGCACACATGCACACATGGGCACATGCACACATGCACACATGCACACATGCACACATGCGCACATGGGCACATGCACACATGCACACATGGGCACATGCACACATGCACACATGCGCACATGGGCACATGGGCACATGCACACATGCACACATGCACACATGGGCACATGCACACATGCACACATGCACACTCCTCAGTACATGAGATACAAACACACAGACACAAACACACCTGCAATCAAACACATAGTGATACCGTTTGAGGGTATTATTACTATTATTATCATTAGTATTAAAGGTATTGTTATTACACACTCACCAGCATGGATTGGCTGCCTTGCTGTTACACCAGAGGGACCTGCACAAATAAGACATTTATTGTCAGTGGGCACAACTGTGCCATTGATATTGTGAGTATGATACAGTTCAGTAGTACAACAGTTGGCTTTCACAGGTCTACTGCTGATATTGAGAATATCACTCTTGCACAATAATTACCAGGATAACAGCTACAAACACAGTACACACCTCACACATGCATAAACTACCAGTGTAGAGAACAGTCAACTATAGATATGGCATGTTACCTGCATGCTCCAAGTCCTCATGCTGGGTGGCTCCAGCCTCCATCATTACACATGTGTGCGGATGTTGTTGTTGTTGGGCTGGAGCCACAACACTTAGGAGGAGCCCCTCCAGTCTGGTGAGGGGGGGTGTATAGCCGCCCCACCACCTGTAGCAAGCTGTTGCCTGTGGATATCAGATGCATGCTGATGGACATTTCTAATTAAATCACTGCAGTGATGGCGTACCTGCTCATATGTCCGGTTATGCATGCCTATGTCATTTACCCGACTGACAAGGTCTTGCCACAGTGCAGCCCTCTCCTGCTGGTTCTGGCTGGTGTGGGAAAAGAGTGTGGCAAAATCCCACACCAGGCTCTGGTGTATCTCATCTTCCTCTGCAGCAGAGTATGTGGGGTTGCGCTGGTGCACCATCGCCCTGGAAGGAAAAGAAAAATATGTGAGCAAGTGATATGGCACACATAATACTCTACTGTAGTGATATCACTGAACTGCCATATATAGCATCTGTCTGTCTATTGGGGGATACACATGTAAATGACCACATATCAGTGCTCAGCCAACAACTGTGTGACAGTGCCTGGCACACTCCATACAACAAACTAGTATACTCCAGCAGTCGGCACACTGTTTGAGGTCCAATGCACAGCCTCACACTGGGGGTGTGTATCAAGGTAATGTATGGGGAACATTGTCAACCCATGCAATGCATGCGATGCACAGTACAAATTTCACTGGTAATGCACCGTAGTCTTTGTTGCCATAACCATACCTACACCGTAGTCACATACAGGGAATCACAGCACAACATATGGCAATGTAGTATGTTTGTATCCCAATACATGACACATCTTTCTCTGGCCTCACACCAAGGTCACACACTACCATGACAGACACAAAGTCATGCTGAGCAATCACACCGTTACAGACCTTGCACACAGTCAGTGGCACACTCATTCCACCTCACATAGTTGGTATTGCAATGAGTACATGTGTGTGTGCATTGTGTCATAGGCAGATAGTATGCTATTGACCCTGGGCCTACAGCGGCATACTGTTATGCTACCCTGCCCCTTGGGACACATGTAATGTGATTGTACTTGCTCCTGTCAAACAGTTACACAGGGTGACTCATATGGCATATTACCTATCTGCATAACATTCAACAGGGGTATGTCTAACATCTACTAATGGGGAGCCTTGCTTCTTAATGCTGGGTGGTTTACTCCAGGGTATGGCTTATTTGTGGGTAGGAACCTGTACCTCCACCATGTGCTCTTTACTGCAGTGCCAAGGATGACAGGCATAGGTCATTTAGGCTGGGGATATTGTGAGGTGTTACCATGGTTGTTGGAGAACTGTTATGGGTGTGACTTAACTATGTATATCCAGCAGTGGCATCCTCTGTGTAGGTAGTATGAGAGGCACTCTAGCTATAGTTTTGTCGGTCACTCTGCATAGGTAATGTGTTTGAGGGCATTATCACTGTTTGTTAGGTATGACTGTGTCCTTCTCCCTTTCTGTAGTTGTCATGGGAGGTACATACCGTGTAGGACATTGTGAGGTGTAGAGGGGTATAGTGACCTACATTTCCCTAGCTGACACACCATTTCTGCTGACACGTACCATGTACAGGTATTACAAGACTAGTGTGCCACTGTGAATATCAAAGGGGAGGCTATTGTACACTTGTTTCCCATGTTCCCTCCTGACACATCTAGTAGTAGGCAGGCAACCACATATGTGGTGGTTAGTGGTGTAAGTGTTTTGGAATGGGGTATGGTACTCCAGTATCCACACTGGTGTTCAGTCCATGCCTTTGTCACCAGGCACCTGTTGCAATACATCTGCACAAATGTGCCTCTCTCAGTATATATATATATATATATATATATATATATATATATATATATGTATGTATATATATATATATAGAGAGAGAGAGAGAGAGAGAGAGATTCATATACATACATATCTGTAGACATTCATATCTGTCTGTATATGTGTATGTATCTATATATATCTATATATGCATGTGTCTATTACATATATATGTATATACATATTCTATCTATCTATCTATATATGTCTATCTATTTCTACATCCCTCTCTATCTATGTATACATATATGCATATTATATATATATAGATACATATATAATATATATATATATATATATATATATATATATATATATATATATATATATATATACCTTTTATTTACACATACGAATACACACACTAACATACTGCTAAACATCCATTACTGTACAACCTACACTGTACGTTGCACTACAACCTACATTGATATGTGCACATAGCAACCTTCACATACATATGTATGTCCAGCCTTCACTAACAATTGCAGTATGTCCCCTGCCCTATGCACATCTTCATATATATATATATATATATATATATATATATAGATACAGACTGCTAACACATATGGAGGGTTCACAGTATGTAGACTATTAGATTATTAGTTTACATTACCTTTGTTTGTCACTGCTGTTTGTGATGGCTTGCTGCTTGGTGGCCTGCTGCTGGTTAGCTTGCTGTTTTTTATTGTTTTATTTTTGGAGGCAGTCTCTGTGTCTCTTTTTCTGTTTTTCTGTTTTTCAGTTTTCTCTCTCTCTCTCTCTCTCTCTCTCTCTCTCTCTCTCTCTCTCTCTCCAGATGTTGCAATGAAAGTATTGCATGTGTGGACTGGGAGTACAGGCTGCATTTGTAGGTATATGCACATGTGCCTGTGATGGCCTCTGCACCAATTGTTAGCCAGCATTTACTAATTGCATGCAGCCTGCTGTGTGGTAATTGCAGTTCTCATTGTGATTTCAGGACAGTGCTATAAAATGTTAGGTTAGGTAGGCGTAGCCCTTTCAGATTTTCAAGGTGGGGACCATGCTGGTATGCTGTGGACACTGTTCTGTGAGTGTAAAGGTTGATATGTCTCTCATATTTCAGGCTGTGTTGTAGGCACTGAAATGCATGTTGTACTGACACCTGACTATTGCTTCCTCCAGTTTATTCTTCTCAGTGTGTATGTTAACTGACATCTAATAATACTAATACTGTTTAAATGGGAGTATGTGCTTTCCTGTGGGACTTGTGGAGTAACTGGTATACAGCAGTGGCTCTTGCAATTTGTTGCTATGGCTTCACTATTTGGCCTTTACATTCACTCCTTGAATGCCTGCTAGATGTCTTTGCTGGAATGTGTTGCTATGGCTTTCCTATTTTCCATTTACATTCACTCCTTGTAATGCTTGCTATATTTCTTTCAGCAGCAATTCCTTATATGTTTGTTGTGGTTTGGTGGTACTGCATGCAGTCTGGTCTGGCCAAGGTGTGGGGCTTGACACCTACAAGGGTATTTTATTTTGCTGCTGAGCAGTAATGGGACCTTGTACTTTGTACTAACAGTTATGGATAGCAGGCACATGCAGCGCTTGTAAACTGCTATACTGTCCTTATTTTATTAGTTGGATACATCCTTTGATATTTGTGGGTTGTACACCTACATGTGGGTGTGCTTGTGGAAGCTATTCTACAGCTATTCACAAAGTGTGTGACAGCAGACAGAATGATATGCCTGTGAGTTTGTGACACTTGCAGGCCTCAGATACTCATATGTGTATCTTTTATCAGCCTCAGGGAATGGTACATATCAGTGGGATACACCCGTGATATATTTCAGATATTCTGCAGTTGTGACTGTGGGGTATTTTGAGCATATGTATTACTACACCATTTCTGACATGCAAGTAGTGCATCCTTTTAGTAATTGACAGTTACCATTACGTGGGATAAAACACCTTTCTGCCTACTGTTAGTATATTTCACAGGGAGTCAGTGGGGCACAGTTAACATTTGTTTTCAAATCAGGGACATCCCTGTAAATCAGTCACCGTTGCGAGGTCTGGCCTCTTACCTATTCAAATATGGCAGTGTTTATCCTGCTGTAATAGCGTGTGTGGTTTGCAAGGTGCTACTGTCACATTATTACCTACTAGCTACCAACTAGCATGGCTGTTTCTCTTCTCACACTAATGTTATACAAATCCACAAGAATTGCCAGTAAAGATAGAAGAAAAGCTTTGTGTAATAGCCTTCCTATATTCCCTTTACATTCAGTCCTACTATTTCATGATATATTGCTTTCAGCACAAAGTTCTTGTATATCAGTCATGGCTTAGTGGTAAGTCATGCAGATTAGTGCTTCCAAGGTCCTGGTTTGAGACTGACAGAGGATTTTTATTTTGCTGCTGAGCAGAATACAGGCCTTGTCATTCAGAGTGACTAAGGCACTTTTAAGCAGTTGTAAGCGGGTTAGCGTTGGTTTGCGTGGAGCTCACGTATGCGCAGTGCCGCTTAGCTTTGCACACACATGCTTAGCTAAGCGCACACAAGCGCACACCCGCTTACTACTGCTTAAAAGTGCTTACTCTCGCACACACCCATGCTAATTTCTTTGAAAGAAAAGAAAATGGGGAGATAGGAAAGTTGTGAAAAAGGGGGCACAAAGAGGGTAGGACAGTAGGAAAACAAGCTCGGGATTTGCAGGAAGGATGTAGGAAAGGCCCATAGCTGCCCATTTCTTTATCAGCAACAGCTGTGCATATGTGTGTAATTTGGTGTGAAATTTGAAACCTTCCACCCCTGAGAGAGGGGTGAGGACAACAAAATATGTTGTACAGCCAATTGTAATTACCAGTTCACATGTCCAGCAGACATGTCTGCAAAATGGGCAGCTATGTATGGGGCATAATTTTTTTGCGGGGTACAGAGTGCCCTTTTTTATTTTTTTTTCAGGTGAGAGTGGAATGTGAGGTACAGAAAGTAGGTATATTTGGGGAGGTAGGTAGGGGAGGTTAACAGACAAGACAAACAAGACGCATACAAGGGAGGAGTATGATACATGTGGGGGGGAAACACAATTGACGGGGACGGATGTTTGGATATCGCGAGCCCATAAGCTCACAGATGGCAACAGTGGAACTGAGATCCCCACCCATGGGCAGCTGCCACTGTGCCTTCACAGCCTAGGACAGGGCTGTGCTGGGGGCTGTGTAGGACGAGCAGCAGGCACACCTGTGACTTGCACCACCTGAGCCTCAAGCTGGTGTAGGGGTTCAAGCACAGAATGCCTGATCTCGCTATGCACCACAGACCGGACACTTTGGAGGGTGAGTGGACGGTCTCCTCTGGCCACGCTTGCAGAGGGGGATGAGCCCCATCCCCTGCAGCGCTTCCACCCAAAGGTGGTACAGGGCCACCGGAGGAGGTTCCGGCCTGGGCACTAGTGCCAGGTGCACTCGCCAGCTGAGGTGGGAGAGGTGGGTCCGCTGGAACCCGCCTTCCCTGTTGTCCTATGTTTAGCAATATTTTATGACATTTTTGGTTAGTAACAAACAATACCATTCAAAATTAGTTGTACCAGCATGCATCAGTATTCCCATTAACCAAACACCCATGAATTCCAACCATTGAACAGCAAGCATAACACATGCATATTTTGAACAACAGTACACAATCCAACAGCATGCAGGGTTGATTGATGGCAACAGGCCATCAGGTTTGGATATGTGAACAGGGCACATGCAGCAATGTATGTGCAAATATGTTTGAACCAACAGGACAAATGTCCATAGGAATTAATTGTGAATACACATAACCAGTTTGTTGTGGAATGGCGTTATTTGTGAATACAGGGTAGGGTGAAGAAATATTTCATTAACAACTTCAACTACCTATACATATGCTGTACATCTCTAGTAGCTGCAGATATATATACCCTACAGGTCTTAGTACAGTTTCCTATATGTAACCTTAGGAATGTTGGTGATGGGACTGTTACTGCTACATTAATATACATTGCATTTTTATTCATACACGTTCATATCTGGCTGTGTTCAGGTACAGCATCCTGCTACATTTCATTTATATGGCTCTAGACAACTGTGGATGTTCATTATTTCATACAACCTTACTATCTCCATATTGCAAGGGTACAGCAACATATCCAAATTGTGGGACAGACACATTTCAGCTTCAGTACTTTATTTCAAACATTTCACTGTTTGGTTGTGGCGGTCTCATTCATTTCATTATGTACTGACTGCAGTATACTTTATTCAGAAGTTATAACAGCTTTCTTGGTCAATTCATACCTCTTTCTCACACTCTCACTTGTTTTATTTTTACAATTCAAGATGGTACTTTATTCTAGGTGTTATTAACATGTCATACTTGGTTACAACAATCCTTTCCAACAGACTCACTTGTTTCATATGGCAGATTTTCAAAGGGGATGTATTTGACACATGTCTATTGTCTTTAGCTTGTTTACCACTAATTTTCAGGCTGCAGCAGGTTATCTGATATTACAATACAGGTGGGAAATCTCTATTTCAGAATTGTTTCATTTTTATTTCTGGATTACAGGCTGCATCACTTATCTAATCATACAGTAATAGCAGAATATTTCTTCTAGTGTTATTTGAACTTTATTAATATGTAACTACACTGAACTCTTTTACAAGCTGTCTCACTTATATTGTATAACAATTACAGAAAAATAATTACTAACCTGCCTGGTGGTGCAACCGCTCCAGCCTCTCACCATAGGCTTGCCAATTCGCAGAATGCACACCTGCAGCTGTAATATAAATGAAGTAATATTGGAACATACATCTCCATAATATCAGCTAGGATAATTCCTTACATACATAATTACATGGATACTGACTCAGTAGTGGGGCGTTGGGCATTTGCCGGGCCTCATGGATCCAATTGTTCAGTTGGTCCTGCTTTTGTCTCTTCAGGTCCACATGGTGGTGATGGACCTGTTCACCAGTCCTTAGTATGCCTGTGGCACTGGTGAGATCATGTGCCAACCGGTTCCACGTCTCTGCCTTGTACGCTCCCCACAGAACCTGGCCCTGCATGAGTTGAGCCTCATGATCGTGGACTAGGAGCCAAACCATGTATTTGGACTCATCAACACCCCACCTCTGCCCTCTCCTACACCTGCCATCCTGACTGCAAATAGGTTCCACAATCAGTTATGCTGTGTATTCCCACCTATGGGGCTTATATATGCCGTTTTTCCCGCACTTATCTGTGATTGGCCATTTTGGAATTGTATCAGCTTAAAAAAACCTGCTTTGTCATGCTTCTATTTCCATTCATTCCTATATATATGCTAATACTGCATTTTTCAGTACAGCTGTCATGGCTTAGTGGTTCAGTACTTTGACTATGGTGCACAGTATCCTGGGTTCGAGCCTGGGCATTGCTTTTTTTTATTTTACTACTGTCTAGACAGGCTAGGAGGTGTGTCTGTTTAAAGCGGCTTTGATACAGGTTGCTCAACGTTGCCCGCCAGTAAGCCGGTTGGCGTGCTGCGCAGCTCCGCGCAAACGGGTTAGGCTGGTTAACGCATTATTTGTCTATGGGCACGCATATTACGCTGTGAGAAATGTTGTGCAACTATGGGCACACAGTTTGAGTGTGTTAAAGCGCTGCTCAACTCCGGGCACTCATATTACACCTGTTAAACCACTGGTCACCTACGGGCAAACATACTCAACTTGTTAGAGCGCTGCTCAGCTATGGGCACTTATAAAATATTTATTTTTTATTGTGTCAGATTTCTTTATAAAAACATGGCCCATGTCATTACATTTTACTTAAATTATAGTTTTATATATATATATATATATATATATATATATATATATATATATATATATATATATACATATATGTCAGGGGATTGTTTCCTGCTTATTTCACTAAATATAAAAAATGATGTTGTTGGGACTCGAACCATGACTACCTCCTCTTTGGCCGACGTCTCTACCGCTACGCTATTGCTACTTGGCTTATTTTGCATATTTAGATCTTATATGCTTTTTCAATGACTGCTAACTGTGGCTGAGCGAAGGGCACACCAGCAAACGAGCAATTATGGGCAAACATTTTTGAAATTATAAAAAAAATTAAACTTCATTTTTACGTTTTACATTTCAGTTGGGTTTATAATCTGTTGGGGCATGTGTGGTGTTGTGTTTCTTGACATTTCCGCGGACTCGCTCGTGGGAGTTTCCTTTCGGGATTGTGATTCTTCTGAGGGGCGTGTCCCTTTGCAGGACTCGCTGTGCGGACACGCCACCTACTTTGCTACACGGACCGTGTTAGCCTAGGGTGTGATTCAGCATGCCCTCATGAATATGCATGGCATGCTGACATCACCCCATTTAACTGCAGCCTCAGTGTAAGACTTGATAACTCTTACACGGAGGCTTTGTGAATCCTGCCCACCAAGAGGAGAAAACGCTGGGAGAAGAAGGGAGCCACTTTTGAGATTTTAAGTATTTTTTCTCTGTTTATTTGCTAAGTTTTTCTGCATAGCTGCCTAGTTTGAGCATTTTCTGGCTTGTTAAACTTGATTTCTGCATTAGTAGCTGTATTTAGAGCACAACCAAAAGTTGTTTATTGAATTTCCTGTTTGCACTTAATTTTAAATCGTTTTTTTTCTCAAAACTTGCTTATTTTCTGTCCTTGACCTAGCACTCTTGTGTGGGGTCATTTACTGCACTGTTATAACTTGATATTACCTGTGAACCTCTGCTATCTCTGAAAAAACAAAACAAAAAAATCTTGCTTTTTTCCCACTTTTCTGAGATTTAAAAAAGTTCAGTTACAGACTTGCTGTTTCCTGAACTGTTTGTAAGTTTCTGTGAGGCCATTTTTGCTTGGGCTAAAGGAAAGTCTCTCTGTTGATCAGTGGCAGTGAATAACTTTGAGCAGCTCCCCTGCCCCCAATAGGAGTGGTTATTGACTTGAAACTGTAGTTTTATTGGCCAACAGGGGTCATTTCCAAAACACCTTCATCTTCCTCTCTTAAAACCTAGTTGCCTCGTGGTTTTGGCGTCTTTTCAGGCTTGTTGGCTGTTGGTGAAGCACCCACCAAGAGGAGAAAATGCTGAGAGAAGAAGGGAGCCACTTTTGAGATTTTAAGTATTTTTTCTCTGTTTATTTGCTAAGTTTTTCTGCATAGCTGCCTAGTTTGAGCATTTTCTGGCTTGTTAAACTTGATTTCTGCATTAGTAGCTGTATTTAGAGCACAACCTAAAGTTGTTTACTGAATTTCCTGTTTGCACTTAATTTTAAATCTTTTTTTTCTCAAAACTTGCATATTTTCTGTCCTTGACCTAGCACTCTTGTGCGGGGTCATTTACTGCACTGTTATAACTTGATATTACCTGTGAACCTCTGCTATCTCTGAAAAAAAAAAAAAAAAATCTTGCTTTTTTCCCACTTTTCTGAGATTTAAAAAAGTTCAGTTACAGTCTTGCTGTTTCCTGAACTGTTTGTAAGTTTCTGTGAGGCCATTTTTGCTTGGGCTAAAGGAAAGTCTCTCTGTTGATCAGTGGCAGTGAATAACATTGAGCAGCTTCCCTGCCCCCCTGTAGGAGTGGTTGCTGACTTGAAACTGTAGTTTTATTGTCCGTTTTGGGTCTATTCCTGCTTCTTTCCAGCCCCTGCTATCAAGCACGCCTTAACGTGCTTTAGCGCGATTTAGCACGGAGTTGCCACTAGAGCAGCATTGGGCAGCGCCGGTTTAACAAGGTTAAACTTTTTCTGGCTCCATAAAGTCTGTTCTTCAAATTTTCCCTTAGAACTGCTCTGTTAGGAACCTAAACAGTTTACACCTTCACTAAAAAGCACAGCACTTGTTCCTAATTGCTTTTTCTTCTCAAAAAGCTCAGCACTTGTCTTAAAAGCATATCCCTTGTCTTATAAGCATTTTCTTTGCAGGTCAAGCACTCCTATATTATACAAATCCCTCACTTGCAAAACCCCCAGGAGTGCCCACTTCCTGCTAAGCCCTCTACTTTTCTGTCTCATACCAACTCATAATTCTTTCTAGCATGTCAAAGGGTCAGATGCTGGCGTCCTCTCCTGCCCAGTTGGTGAATCTGGGAATTCTGAGGCAATGTTACAATTGCCTCATGTACACGGACAACCCTCTCCTCCTCCCACATAACACTAACACTTGCGAGAGATGCAGCTATTTAGCCAAACTGGAGGCTGAGCTCTCTCAACTCAGGACTGGCAAGACCAGACAGGAGGAGAAGGCAACTACACACACCACAATACAAGTCTCACATAACTCAACCACACCACTGAATCAAACACATAAACACACTAAGACATACTCGGAGGCTCTGAGTAAAAATTTACCTAAACAGCAAAGGCCTCCAAAGCAGACACCCAAGCAACTGCAAACTCAAGATACCACACAAACAACACATAAAAAACAAAATCAGTGTGCAAAGCAGTCACTGCCCTTAAGGCCAAATACAACACCAAACATACTTGTCATAGGTGACTCCATAGTCAGACACACTGACGTCCCACTCACCAGGCTGAACAAGGAGAAGGTCACGGTAAGCTGCCTATCGGGCGCTAAAATCCACCACATAACACAAGCACTCAGGTCACTCCACGGCAAGTACAAGTATGACACAGTCATTGTCCATGCTGGTGTGAACGACCTGAGACGTACCTCCCTGGACTACATGAAAAGAGACATAGAGGAGCTCTCTGATTATGTAGCCCAGGCAGGTATGACCCTGACCCTGAGCAGTATCCTTCCTTCACCACGAATTATGCCACAATATAGTGACAAGATGATCAGCTTTAACAATTGGCTTAATTTCTGGTGTCATTCAAAGGGGATCCAGTGTCTGTCTGCTTGGGATGACATGCTTGACAAGCCACGCTGCTCATAAGGGATGGCTTGCACCTGTCACCCTGGGATTCGGATATTGGCTAAGGCTCTTGCCACCCCATAGTGCCTTTTTAAGCAAGGCTCAAATTCTAAACCTACCACCCTAGAAAACAAAACGGGAAGAAACTAAGGGTAATGCTGCTCACTGCCAGAAGTCTAAATCTCAACATGCACCCACTCGAGGCCCTTCTCAGTATAGAGAACATCGCTGTCTGTGCTGTGCCTGCAACCTGGTCCAAGGCTCCTGAGAGCACCCGGCACTATCAGGTTTTACCTCATATCATGCGTTCCGCCCCAAAACCCAGACCATACCACAAAAGGAGGGGTGTATCCATATTCATAAAGGATACCCACACCTCCAGGTTGGTGGCTACGCATCTAAGCATCGGAAACCATCCAGGTGCAATTAACCATAGGCAAAACTGCTCTACAATTTGTAGCATGCTACAGGCCACCCTCTCAAACTCAGGAAACCCACACAGCCTTCCTGAAGACACTGGAGGGTATAAATGTATCACCAAACACCATCATATTGGGTGACTTCAACTACCTGAATATAGACTGGGAACATTACTCAAGCCCCAACTTTCTAGCCCAAAGGTTCCTGGAGTTCATAAATTCAAATGCCATGGAACAACTAGTCACCGTCCCCACAAGAGGAGAAAATATACTAGATCTCATCATCACAAACATGGGGACAAAATGCTCCACACCGGAAGTATATCCCTCTTTGGTGAGATCAGATCATAAACTAATCTCACTAGAAATCCACATCCCCCCCCCCCCCCAAACAAAAAAAACCACAGTGAAGAACTTCTCTAAAGCAAACTTCACACTACTCAAGACAGGTGTGGTATCCTTCAAGGCCCCCGAGCCAATGGAAACCACAACCCAAGCTGCGGAAGCCCTTACAAATGCCTTCTATGAACACCTTCAGGACTGCATGGATCAGGCAATCCCAAATAAAACCAAGACTCTTTCCACCAAGGGCAAACGTCCAGTCTGGTGGACCCCAGCCATAAACAAACTTTACAATAAGAGGAGAAAGCTATTACATGATAGAGCAAAATCCCAAAAAGGGAAGGCATCTTTGATCAGTACTAGCAAGAAACTACGATCCCTCATAAAATCATCCAAGGCCAACTTTGAGAAAAAAATTGCCATAGATTCAAAAGACAATCATAAGGCCTTCTTCAGCTATGTCAGAAACCTGGGTGGAAACTCCCAGATATGCTCAGAATTAGTCCAAAATGATACAAAAATCACTGAACCCACAGACATTGCCAACATACTGGCAGAAAGGTTCAGCGCAAACTTCACCCGACAGCTCGCACCCAAAAGGAGAGATAACTATCCCAACAGAGTGTAGCCTCCCAGACATCTCAAATGCGCAGGTGAAAGCTGCTCTCTCTAAAGCAAAAAACACAGCATCAATGGGACTGGATGGTGTCCCCGGCTGTGTGCTTCATGAACTCAATGAAGAACTAAACCCGCACATAAGGCAGCTGTTTAATCTTAGCCTTACCACAGGATATGTGCCCAAGGAGTGGCGTACGGCAACTGTGGTCCCACTCCACAAAGGCGGTGCCTCTACAGACCCTGGTAATTACCGCCCCATAAGCTTAACAAGCCTGGTCTGCAAAGCTATGGAGAGGATCATAATGGAACTCATAAACAAGGACATAGGGGACTTGCAGACCTTGGACCCAACCCAGTTTGGCTTTGTCAAGGGCAGATCTTACCTTTTGAACTTGGTCGACTTCTTCAAAACAGTTACCAAGGCCATTGATGAGGGAAAGGCAGTCCATACAGTCTACCTTGACCTTGCAAAAGCTTTCGACACAATACCCCACTTGGGTATCATAGAGAAACTTACCAGCTTAAATGTAAACCCATATGTCACAAGATGGGTTGCAAACTGGCTAAAGGACAGAACTCACAGGGTTAGAGTTGCTGGAGCCATGTCAGACTCCAAGCCGGTTACAAGTGGTGTCCCACAGGGCTCAGTCCTTGGCCCCCTATTGTTTGGCATCTACTTCTCAGAAGTACAGGCAAACATAGGAGGACTATGGCTGACAAAGTTTGTGGATGACTGCAAACTGGGTGCCATAGTGGATAGTACATCGGACACAGACATGGTGCCAGAGCCATGGCCTGAAGTTAAACGCAAAAAAGTGTATAGTCATACCCTTCGGGAAAAACAAGGTAACCCCAAGCTACCATATAGGTGGCAACCCACTAAGCACAGACGAAGTTATCAGGGACCTGGGTACCCAGGTTGACAGTGTCCTCTCGTTTGACACTCACATTGCTAAAGTGGTTCGAAAGACCTTCTACATTGCCCATCTGATCATGAAGGGATTCACATCCAGATCAAGTGAGGTCATTGTTCCCCTGTACTCTTCACTTATCAGACCAATGATCGAGTACAATGCCCCATTCAGGATGTATCTCACCCGACACCTGCAGCAATTGGAGAGACCCCAAAAGTTCCTCACCAAAAGGATAAAGGGACTCCAAAACCTGTCATATACTGCCAGACTGAAGAAACTCCAACTCTATTCAGTTGCATACCGTCTGCTCAGAGGTGACCTGTGCCTGACATACAAGGCCATGACCAACCCGGAATTAATGGACATGCTCCACCTCAAAAAATCCAAATCCACCAGAACCACTAGAGCAAGTGACTTAAACCTTAGCATGGATATAAATAGGATGTGCTGGAGGGATAGATTTATCACCCAGAGACTCCCCATGCTGTGGAATAAAATCCTGGTCCATGTGAGGCAGAGCACCTCGCTGGCTATGTTCAAGAGAAATCTTGACCGGTGGATGGGAGATCGTAGGTTTACCCCAGGAATCATCTCTGTGTCACTGCTGGACAGAGGTACGACAAACTAATGGGCACATTATTTCTAACATAAGGGGTGGCGTAAGCCACATAACTTTGGGCTAGGCTTATAAATGCCTTAGGGCAGATAGCCTAGTATAAACCTATGAACCTATGAACCTATTTATTCATTTGAAAATAAATTATTTAAATTTAAAATGATACAAATGGAAATTGTATATTTTAATGAATGCCTACGTTTACAGATTGTCCCACAGGGACTAAGAGTATACAAGTTTCCTTTTGGATTGCACTATGATGGTGATGTTTTAAACAGTTATTTTAAACTATTTGATAAGTGGGGACTTGAACTTTTAAGTAATACTGTATTCTTTTATGAACAAATGGAAAATAGACTCCAAAAAGAAGTGGAGGACTTAAATGGCATGATTATTACTGACTTACTGTTTTCTCAATATGAAGGGTTTTATACCAATATTCTTGACAGGATAGATAAAAAAATGTAACAATATATTTCATAAGAAACTCAAGAAACTTGAAAGGGATAAAAAACAGTACCAAAAACAAGAGGTGTACCCTACCAACAAATAGTTTTTTAGACACAACCAAACTGATTTCCATTCGGGTTCACCTATGAGGGACAAGGGAAATCAGTCTTTTTTTGAATTGGGAGAGGAAGGTGAAGTCAATTTTTGTAGAGAAGAGGGTAGGTTTGACACTACCAGGTTGGAGGATTTTCTGGTATTACGACGCTCCCAGAAAATAGCAGACAAGAGACAAGAAACACAGGGTGTATTCAGTCAATGGGGTACATACCAGAATGGGTTCCCCCAGTGGAAGAAAGGCAGGTACTAGTTACAGATGAGGTAGAACAACATGTTCTTCATACTTATCAAGGATTTCACATTTATAATTATACAGACAGGATTATTACAAATTAATACTTTACCCTGTTTTCCAAAGGGTTTAAATTTGTGCCTACTAAAATATTGCTGAGGTTTTAATTAACTTACAGTTATATCTTAGAAAATTAAATTTTAAAATCTTATTTAAGAAACACGAGGGGTGTAAAAAAGAAGGTGGAAAGGCTCTTCGGTTGAAGAAACATAGTGTATTCAACCCACCCGTTCATCTCTTGGTGGCAGCTTATGACATGGCTGTTAGGGATGATTTATACAAGATGTGGAGAGAAAACAGGAGAATTTTTTCCAATTTGTCACCAAAAGAAAAAGTTTTATTACAGCAACTTAGGGATGACCATTCTGTACGAATTATGACCCCAGACAAAGGAAGGGGTATTATTATTTACAATTCTGAAGATTACACTAATACAATGCAAGAAATACTACTTAATGAAGAAAATTATTCTCAAGTATCCAAAAATGAGGTACATATTTCTTACCAAAGAACTGATAGTTTTTTATATGACTACGTCTTGGAACTAAGAATTACCAAAGACGTACATCACTTTCTTTTAAATTCCCATCCCAAAATACCTGTGATGTTTGGTTTACCTAAGGTGCATAAGAATATAGTCACTCCACCTTTTAGGCCTATTGTGGCAGCTGGAGGGTCCAAGAAACACAATTTGGCGGTATATGGGAGAGGAAGGTGAAGTCAAACCTACGATCTCCCATCCACCGGTCAAGATTTCTCTTGAACATAGCCAGCGAGGTGCTCTGCCTCACATGGACCAGGATTTTATTCCACAGTTTTTCTGCATAGCTGCCTAGCTTGAGCATTTTCTGGCTTGTTAAACTTGATTTCTATATTAGTAGCTGTATTTAGAGCACAACCAAAAGCTGTTTGCTGAATTTCCTGTTTGCACTTAATTTTAAATCGTTTTTTTCTTAAAACTTGCATATTTTCTGTCCTTGACCTAGCACTCTTGTGTGGGGTCATTTACTGCACTGTTATAACTTGATATTACTTGTGAACCTCTGCTATCTCTGTAAAAAACAAAACAAAAAAAAATCTTGCTTTTTCCCACTTTTCTGAGAGTTAAAAGTTCAGTTACAGGCTTGCTGTTCCTGAACTGTTTGAAAGTTTCTGTGAGGCCATTTTTGCTTGGGCTGAAGGAAGGGCTCTGTGTTCATCAGTGGCAGTGACTAACATTGAGCAGCTTCCTGCCCCGTAGAGGTGGTTACTGACTTGAAACTATAGTTTTATTGGCCACTAGGGGTCATTTCCATAACTCCTTCATTTGTCCTCAGAGGAGTGGTTTAAGGCAGTAACTTGTAGTTTATTGGCCATTTTGGGTCATTTCCTGTCTTTTCCAGCCCCTGCTATAAAGCACGCTTTAGCGATGAAGGCTTAGCCGGAGTTGCTACCGTTGCACACTAGGGCAGCTCGGTTAAGCAGGTTTAAACTATTCGCTACCTAAAGTCCACTCTTCAAATTTTCCTTAAAACTACCTTCCTCGAACTATACTACTGATCTAATCAGCGTATCCTATAATTAAAAGATCATCTCTACTTGACTCCAAGTAGACTATTCTCTATCTGTTAAACGTAGCACTTGCTCCTACAGTACTTATTACCTTGATACGGCACTCTTGTCATAGATAGTACCCCAAAAGGCAACCCCCATTTCTCGGTCACCCACGTCCCCGAATCTTTTTAAAGTTTTTGTCTATTCCTTCTAGCATGTCGAGGGATCAGTTGCTAGTGTCCTCTCCTGCTCAGCTGGTGAACCTGGGAATATTGAGGCAATGTTACAATTGCCTCATGTACACAGACAACCCTCTCCTCCTCCCACAAAACACAAATACATGCGAGAGATGCAACTATACGGCCAAACTGGAGGCTGAGCTCTCTCAACATAGGACTGGCATGACCAGTCAGGAGGAGAAGGTTACCACACACACTATAGACCCAGTCTCACATAGTACCATTACAACCTCAAATCATACACATAAACACACAAAGACATACTCGAGGCTCTGATCAAAATCTACCAAAACAGCAGAGGCCACCAAAGCAGACACCCAAACAACCACCACCTCAGAACACAACACCTGCAACACATAGACCTCACAGTCAGAGTGTCAAACAGTCACAGCCCTTAAGGCCAAACACAATGCCAGACACACTAGTCATTGGTGACTCCATAGTCAGACACACTGACGTCCGGCTCACCAGACTGAGTAAGGAGAAGGTCACAGTAAGCTGCCTGTCAGGCGCTAGAATCCACCACATAACGCAAGCACTCAGGTCTCTCAACAGCAGGTACAAATATGACTCAGTCATTGTCCACGCTGGTGAAAACGACCTGAGACATACCTCCTTGGACTACATGAAAAGAGACATTGAGGAGCTCTCTGATTATGTAGCTCAGGCAGGTATGACCCTGACCTTGAGCAGTATCCTACCTTCACCAAGAATGATGCCACAATACAGAGATAAGATGATCAGCTTTAACAATTGGCTTAAACACTGGTGTCATTCAAAGGGGATCCAGTGTCTGTCTGCCTGGGATGACATGCTGGACAAGCCACGCTGCTTCGCAAGGGACGGCTTGCACCTGTCACCCCTGGGATTCTGAGTATTGGCAAAGGCTCTTGCCACCCCCATAGTGCCTTTTTTAGGCAAGGCTCAAATTCTAAACCTACCACCCTAGAACACAAAAAGGAAAAAACTAAGGGTAATGCTGCTCAATGCCAGAAGTCTAAATCTCAAAATGCACGCACTCGAGGCCCTTCTCAGTATGGAGAACATCGATGTCTGTGCTGTGACAGAAACCTGGTTCAAGGCTCCTGAGAGCACCCCAGCGCTATCAGGTTTTACCTCATATCATGCGTTCCGCCCCAAAATCCGGACAATACCAAGAAAGGAGGGGGTATCCATATTCATCAAGGACACCCACACCTCAAGACTGGTGGCAACGCACGATGCATCGGAGACCATCCAGGTGCAATTAACCATAGGCAAGACTGCTCTGCAAATTGTAGCATGTTACAGGCCACCCTCACAAACTCAGGAACCTCACATGGCCTTCCTGAAAACACTAGAGGGATAAATGTATCACCAAACACCATCATACTAGGTGACTTCAATTACCCTAATATAGACTGGGAACACTACTCAAGCCCAAACACCCTAGCCCAAAAGTTCCTGGAATTCATAAACTCAAATGCCATGGAACAACTAGTCACCATCCCCACAAGAGGAGATAACATACTTGATCTCATCATCACGAACATGGGAGCACAATGTTCAACACCGAGGTGTACCCCTCACTGGTGAGATCAGACCACAAACTAATCTCGCTGGAGGTCCTCATCCCACCCCACCTGAAATAAAAAGACCACAGTAAAGAACTTCTCAAAAGCCGACTTCACACTTCTAAAGACTAGTGTGGTCTCCTTTAAGGCCCCGAGCGGAAAACAGTACTCAAGCCGCTGAATCACTTACAAATGCCTTCTACCAGCACCTGCAGGACTGCATGGATAAGGCAATCCCAAGCAAAACAAAGACTTTTTGTACCAAAGGCAAGCGTCCAGTCTGGTGGACCCCAGCCATAAACAAACTCTACAACAAAAGGAGGAAGCTACTACAAGATAGAGCAAAATCCTTAAAAGGTAAGACACCCTTGATCACTATAAGTAAAAAACTAAGAGCTCTCATAAAATCATCCAAAGCAAATTTCGAGAGAAAAATAGCTAAAGACTCAAAAGACAATCATAAGGCCTTCTTTAGCTATGTTAGAAACCTGGGAGGAAACTCCCAGATATGCTCAGAGCTAGTTCAAAATGATGTGAAGATTACTGATCCTACAGACATTGCCAACATACTGGCTGACAGGTTCAGTGCAAACTTCTCCCCTCCCCAAAAGGAGAGATATCTATACCAAACGATTGCAGCCCCCAAACATCTCCAGCCCAAGTGAGAACTGCTCTCTCCAAAGCAAAAACACAGCATCCATGGGACCTGATGGTGTCCCCGGCTGTGTGCTCCATGAACTCAATGAGGAATTAAACCCACAGCTAGGACAGCTGTTTAATCAAAGTCTTACCTCTGGATACGTACCCAGGAGTGGCGACTGCAACTGTGGTACCACTTCACAAAGGCGGTGCCTCCACCGACCCTGGAAATTACCGCCCATTAGCTTGACAAGCCTTATCTGCAAAGCCATGGAGAGGATCATAATGGACCTCATAAATAAAGACATAGGGAATTTGCAGACTTTGGATCCAACCTAGTTTGGCTTTGTCAAAGGCAGATCATGCCTTTTAAACTTGGTTGACTTTTTCAAACAGTCACCAAAGCCATTGATGAGGGAAAGGCAGTCCATACAGCCTACCTCGATCTGGCTAAGGCCTTCGATACAATACCCCACTTGGGTATCATTGAAAAACTCATCAGCTTAAATGTCAACCCATACATCACAAGATGGGTTGCAAACTGGCTGAGTGACAGAACCCACAGGGTCAGAGTTGCTGGCGCCATGTCAGACTCAAAGCCTGTCACAAGTGGTGTCCCACAGGGCTCAGTCCTGGGCCCACTCTTGTTTGGCATCTACTTTTCCAGTACAAGCAAACACAGGAGGGTTATGGCTGACAAAGTTTGCAGATGACTGCAAACTGGGCGCTATAGTAGAAAACACATCTGACACAGATATCCTTCAGAAGGGTCTCACAGAAACGGATAACTGGTGCCAGAGCCATGGCCTAAAGTTAAATGCCAAAAAATGCATAGTCATACCCTTCGGGAAAAACAAGGTTACCCCTAGCTACCAAATAGGTGGCAATCCACTGAGCACAGAAGAAGTTATCAGGGACCTGGGGACCCAGGTTGATAGTAGTCTGTCATTCGACACCCATGTAGCTAAAGTAGTTAGGAAGACCTTCTACATTGCCCACCTTATCATGAAGGGATTCTCATCTAGATCAAGGGAGGTCATAGTCTCCCTTTACTCATCACTCATCAGACCAATGATTGAGTACAATGCCCCATTCGGAATGTATCTGACCCGACACTTGCAGCAGCTGGAGAGGCCACAAAAGTTCCTCACCAAAAGGATAAAGGGTCTCAAAAATCTGTCCTATGCTGCCCGACTGAAAGAACTCCAGCTCTATTCAGTCACTTACGCTTGCTCAGAGGTGACCTTTGCCTAACATACAAGGCCATGTCAAACCCAGATTTGATGAATATGCTTCACCTCAAAAATCTAGATCCATCAGAGCCACAAGGGCGGAGACTTAAACCTTGACACGGCTATTAATAGGACGTGCTGGAGGGATAGATTCATCACCCAAAGACTCCCTATGCTGTGGAACAAAATCCCGGTACATGTGAGGCAGAGCACCTCGCTGGCCTTGTTCAAGAGAAATCTTGACCAATGGATGGGAGATCGCAGATATACCCCAGGGATTACCTCAGTGTCACTGCTCGACAGAGGCACAGCAAAATAATGGGTATAGTTCCCCATACTAAAGGGGTGGCATAAGCCACAAAACGATGGGCTAGGCTTGTAAATGCCCTCGGGCAGATAGCCTAGTATGAACCTATGAACCTATGAACCTATGTGGTAGAAGGAGTGCCACATTTAGTGAAAGATTCTTGGGATTTTTTGGGAAAGATTAAAACTGACCTTTGGTCTTCGGACCTGGTGTTTTTGACTATAGATGTGCAGGATCTTTTTACCTGTATTCCCAAGAAGGAGAGCCTAGAAAATTTTAAAGAGGTACTTTTTACTTGTCCCCTTCTTCCCTCAGATGAGGTTAAATTGATATGCGAGATTATGGCACTTATTTTGGAGAACAACTACATCTTTTTTGAGGGGCAGTATTTTCAACAGATCAAAGGAGTGGCCATGGGGGCCGCTTGTGCCCCTGTATACGCCAACTTGGTCTTATTGGGATGGGAACTCGAGCATGTATTCAAGAGTGAATATTTTTCACACATTATTACATACAACAGATTTTTGGATGATATTTTTATCCTCTGGAAAGGGTCCAGGGAAACTATACCTGCCTTCATTCAACATTTAAATCATATGACTAGTTTTTTTAAATTTACTTATGTCTGTCATTCAGAGGAAATTAGTTATTTGGACACCAAGTTAATAAAAGGTAAGGAGTGTTTTATATCCAAGGTTTATCGGAAAAAAAACTTTCTGTAATAGTTATTTACACTACAATAGTCATCATCCTACATTTCAGAAGAAAGGGATTATTAAGGGTCAGGTTATCAGAATAGCTAGAATGACCTCCACCAAGGATGAAGTTATCAAGGAGTTTGGATTTCCTAAGGAGATGTTTGTGGACAGGGGGTACCTTGTTGAATTTATTGATCCCTTTCTTCACAATGTTTTGGAAAAGTGGGGTAAAAAATATCCACCACTTTTAGAGAGGGGGCATAACACATGTTCAGACATGGGGAAACAGGTGGATACTAGGGCTGACATTGATTTTCAGCAAGCCTGTGTTGTTCAATACAGCCCCCATTACAAGGGAATTAAAGACATTCTTAATAAAAACTGGAGTATCTTTAGAACTAACTGTGAAATATAATATATTTTGGGCACCCAACCTACGTTTGCCACTAAGATCGGTTCCAATTTGAAGACTATTTTGGAGAGGAAAAATGCCAAAATTGATAACAAGGATAGACTGAGTGGAACCAGACCTTGTGGAAGATGCCCCTATTGTCAATATATCTTGGTAACAAAATCCATCACCTTGGTTAACACCAGTACTTATACCCTTTACTTTAGGAAAGGTAACTGCCTTTCAAGTAAATTAGTGTATTTTGCTAAATGTAATTCCTGCACTTCATTTTATGTTGGGAAAATGGAGAGGTTGTTTAAAACAAGAATTTATGAACATCTTTATGATGTTAAAAAAAAAGAAACTAATGCCTTGTTTAGGCATAGTTTGAATTGTGCAGGTTTTATGGGTTACAAGTTTACTATTTTGGATATGGTAGACACAGACCTTAGAGGGGGTGATTGGCAAAACATTTTGTGCAAAAAAGAATTGTTATGGCAGCTGAGGCTAGCAGCCCACACCCCCCCCCCCCAGGTTTGAATGACCACTTGAGTATTATGCCAATTTTAAAAGAAAAAGCAGAAACAGTTTAGTCCCCACTATGAATTTTGTGATTTACATCTGACTTGATGATGTTTGGTTTTAAACTTTTTTATTTTATGACTGAATGTTTAATATTCATGTGCTATTTAATATTCATATATTCATACAATTTTATATTTTATTGGACAGATTTTAACCAATTATCTACAATGACCATCTATTTAAACTGGTATTTTGTGTGATTCATTGTTCTGATGAAGTCAACTGTGGATTGATGAAAGCGCTAAACTTTTTAATAAATTGCTGATATAAAACATTTTGTTCTACTGGTGGAGAACTACTTTCTTTTTCACTTATTTCTGGAGTACATCTCGCCCAGGTGCTTATTTTGTTGGTTCATACTTTCTCTGACTTTGCACTGCAAAGTTAATAACAAAGCTAAAGCCTTTAACTTAGTAATTAACTTGTGCAGTGCAGCAGGCAAATGAATCACTGTTACCTCTCCCCCACACTGATATTCTGCACAAAAGAAGAGATAACCATTGTCCCCAGCACACTTCTTAACTGACAAGAATTTTGCAGAAAGAACAGATTTTTTTGCTTTATATTTTTGATCTATTCTTCATAGCATTTGTAGTTTTCTGGCAAATCTCTGAGGAATGAAGACACTGCTATTCAGCAAAAGCACCACAATAACCCCCCAAAATTCTGGTCTGCCATAAATTCCTTCAGCCAGACCAATCCTCTACTCCTACCCCATCAACCACTAACAATAAAAACAGCATAGCAGCTCAGTTTAACTCTTTCTCACAAAAACTGTGCACTCACTAAGAGCCAGTGCAATACTCATCCAACTATCCCAACTATACCCAAAGATGCAACTGACCCCTCTTTTAAACCTGTTCCAAACTTTCACCATAAAAAAATACTCCCTAAATTAAATTCCACAACACTTGAAGCTGATAACCTGCCTTCTGAATTCTTAAAACTAGCAGCAGAGGCCATCTCCTATCCGGTCTCTATTCTCATTAACTGCTATATTTCTGAACAACACGTTCCTCTAATTTGGAAAATATCTTACATAATTCCTCTGCACAAAGGTGGCAGCTCTACTGAGTTCTCCAGTTATAGACCCATAGAAATTTTATCTCCCCTATCCAAAGTCTTAGAAAAATACATTCATAAGCAACTCTTCAACTACCTTTTATCCAATAATCTCCTTTCTAGCGCACAGCATGGTTTCTGCCCAAATCATAGAACCACAACTGCCCTGCTCAGCTTTACCAGTACTATCAACCACCATAGAAACAATGTGAGTCTTGTATCTTCCATCTTCTTGGACCTATCCAAAGCACTTGATATTGTTTCTCATCAGAAACTACTTAACAAACTCCCCACACTAAAACTAAACCATTCCTAACTCACGTGGTTCCATAGTTATTTAACTAACTGACAACCAGATGTGAAATGGCAACAAGATCTCTCTTCATTTTACCTTTTACCATGGGGGTCCCCCAAGAATCAGTTCTAGGTCCTCTACGTTTCATTATCTTTACCAACAGGCTACATACAGCCTCTTCTCTAGCCTCCAATATGCTGATGACTCTACTCTCATCTGTGCTGCACTTACCCTAAAAGAACTCGAAATGAGAATGCAACAGTCCTTCCTAGCTGTTGAAGCCTGGTTATCAGACTCGCAACTAATCCTAAATGCATCCAAAACTAAACTCATGCTCTTTCACCTCACTAAATCGTGTGATCCCACAACTCCATTCCAGCTATATTATTCCAATAATACCATAATATCGACCATAGGCCAAACAAAATTATTAGGTGTGCTAATAGTTTGAAATTTGATATACACCTATCCCAGTCCATCAAAAAGACATACGTAAACCTAGGTGCTCTGTACAGACTTAAGCCTTTCTTCACTAGCACCACAAGACAGGTGATTTCCAGAAGTCACCTACTCTCCACCCTACTATAAGCCTCCCCTATCTTCACCAATCTAAAGAAAATTGATTTTCCGAAACTAAAAACCTGCTATAATAAAACTGCTAAAGATTTTGCTATTGCCCCTCACAGGTCTCACCACTTCTCTGCCTTACAACAACTGAACTGGCTAGAATTACTGTATTACCTAACCTACACTCAGCTCCTTACTATCCACTGACTGGTTCACCAAGCGGACAAAATTCCTGCTCTTCAGCAATTGCTCCAACCCTACACCAACACTCAGGTTTGCCGATCCTTGAATAAACCCCTACTACTTCTATCCAAATCTAAAGATACAACCAGCAACTCTCTCTACTCTGTCTATAAAATTTGGAATACTATTCCACATCCTATCATTACTACTATTAACCCAACTCAATTTAAAACCCTGCTTAGGATCTCCCTCAATAATAAATGGCTCTGCCCATGCACTAGTCCTGATTAAATCTTAAACCCATTACCAGTAGCTAACCACACTACTTTTCTACCATACTATGTTCATCATATGTAACTAAACTTACTGACTTACTTCCTTTCCTCCTTACACATACTTCCCACCTCATTCACAACTAATATAACCTTACAGTTTCTCTTCCCTTGCTATCCTCATACCTGTACATATTAACTCTCCACTTACCCCTCAGCTATCACCATACCTTTACCTTATCTTCATACTTTTCCTAGTCCTTGCCTCACTTCCACTTTCAATCTGCACTATCGCCATATAAGATATGTTCACTGGTAAAATTACCGACTAAACTGATGTTTATATGTTATCTACTGCACAGTTCAACTATTGATTGTTATTGTATGTAATAATGTAGTAATGTTTAATCTTTTGGTTGTTATTCTTCGGTATCAAAGTCCGTGCATATTTTATGTCATACTTTACTCAATGTGATCCAATGCAACTGTTTTGTTGTATGTTTATAATTTTCTTATATATTTGCAATTTTGTAATTATCTGTGTAATTTTGTTAACTACCTCTGGAGTTTTTCCCCTGGGCTTGAGCTAAAAATGGGCTCTGTCCCAGTCAGACTCTCCCAGTAAATAATAAAAATAAATAAATAAGGACAAGACATTTGAGTTTCAAACATTCTACCCTTCATAAAATGAATGCTAATTGAAACCTGCTATTCTATCAACTTTGCAAGTTTATAAGAGTAATATTTAAAATATGTCCCTGATTTTGCCTCTCTCATTATTTTTGTCTTTGTCCAGAATTTTTGTCCTAAGAGGTTGAGAGTTTTATCCCCAAGGTATGAATTAAGGAGTGATTTTCTGATTTCCAAATCCTGTTTTGCACATGACTGCTGTTACTATAGAGCGACACAGAGTTGCAGTTACAGTAAGTTCACTTTGCAATCTGGTAACTAAAGTTTAGAAAATGTAAAAAGAGGGTGCCGGCTGACACCCATGGTTATGTTATGTCATGTTATAGGTTCATAGAAGGTTACTTGGCTAACAGCCCCTAGAGCCCTTTTAAGCCTAGCCATATTTACCCCCAAGTTGCCCCAATTGTCAGTGGTTAGGTGAGTGAAGTTCGCAGAGATAAGAGTCTGTGGTAGTTAATACTGACTACCTCTGCCAGGAGGGACACACGCACTACCCCAAGAGTGAATTTGTGGTCACCCATCCGTTGATCTAGGTTGCATTTGAAGAGGGTCAGGGAGGGGCTCTGTTTCATGTGAATTGGAAGCTTTATCCAGAAAAGTGGAGTCTCTAGGAGATGTATCTATCTCTCCATCATGACTTGTTTATGTCAGAGGCTAGGATAAGATCCAGGGAGCAAGTGACCCTCGTGCAGTTTAATTTACAAATGTGTAGCATTTCAATAAGGGCTGTGTCAGTGACTGCCTTGTAAGCCAGGCATAGATCACCCCTTAGCAACCTGTAGGAGAAAGAATACAGTGACAGGGTTTTCAGTCTTTCCACATAGGACTTGTTTTGTGTACCTCATATTTTCTTGGTTAGAAACCTCTGTGGTCTCTCCAACTGCTGCAGTGTCTGGTGAGGGACATGCAAAAGGGAGCATGGTACTCAGTTATTGGTCTGATAAGGGCTGCGTATAATGGCATCCTTATAACATCCTTGGATCTAGATGTGATGCCTTTACTTATAAGATGTGCCACATAGAAGGATTTCCTTATCACTGTGGATACATGGTGGTCGAAGTTCAGATTGCTATCAACCTGAGTACCCAGATCATGTACCTATGGCTCTACACTTACTGGGGTGCTGTTTACAATGTAATTAACAGGGATGTCAGCTTTCCCAAAGGGAATGATAATGCATTTTTTGCATCTAGCTTTAATCTGTGGCTTTGGCACAAATCATTTGCCTGTGTTAACCAGTTCTGTAGTAAATTAACATTGTTGGGGGGACTCAATGGTTGCTCACAATCTGCAATCATCAGTGAACTTGGTCAGCCGCAGGCTGTCCAAGTTTATCTGGACTTCTGAGAAATAGATTCCGAATAGTAAAGGGCCCAGCACAGAACCCTGTCATATGCCACTGGTGACTGATCTTTTGCTAGAGGTGAAGTCACCCACTTTGATAGTATGTGTTCTGTCGCTGACCAATTGGCTAGGTCAAGGTAGGCGGTATGCACTGTCTTTCCCAGGGCCTTGGTGACTTTCTCAAAGAAGTCAACCAGGTTTAACAGGTATGATCTACCTTTAACAAATTGGAACTGGGTTAAGTCCAGAGTTTGGAGATTACCAATGTCCTTGCTAATAAGGTCCATAATGATTCTTTCCATGGCCTTGCAAATGAGGCTAGTCAAGCTCATGGGCCTATAATTCCCAGAGTCAGTTGATGGTCCCCCTTTGTGCAGAGGGATTACTGTTGCTGTCCTCCATTCTGCTGGAACATAGCCAGTTTGCAGGCTGTGGTTAAACAGGAATCCAAGTGGGTCTGCTAAGTCATGTTTTAAGTTGTTCTATATTGTCCTTGTTAATCATGTGATAACCAGATAAGTGGCCTGACTTTAATAACCCTTTTCAGCCATACACCAGGCAGCGAGAACAATGACAAAGGGAAAGACTGTATCCCAAGAGGACATGGACTAACCAGTCAAACAACACATCTTTGGTAGGGTGGAGGAAATCAGGACAGTCAGGAAAAACAAACATACTCAAAAGGAAAACATAAAAAATACAAAGACAGCACTTTCAATATTAGGAAAAAGGTTGAATGTGAAGCTGTAAAACACCAAGTAGTAGCCACTGTGGCACCCCATAAACAATGACTACTAAATGTGGACTCAGGAGGTAAGGAGAGTGGCCCTGGAGAACAGGCAATGAAGATTAATTTGAAAGAGGGGTGACCATGAGCAACAAACAAGAAACATTAATTTGGGATGTGGTGGGTTAGTAACCATGGACACTGAATAGTGAAAATGAATTAACATGAATTCCACAGATGGGAGTGAAGTGGGTGTTACAACAAGCAATAAACACAAATTTAGAAGGTAAAAATAGCACTTTTGCACAGGGGCAGGGTGTCTGTCTGTGACACTGGTGACCTAGGATCAAATAGTGACCTGGGCATTTGGAGAGTTTTGGGGGGGTTCTTACATCATCTATCATGGGAGGAGGGAGCAGCATTTATCATCAATGGGCTGCTCGCTAGGACAGTTTAATCAACAGCAGTTAGGGTTACCACCTGTCCCACTTTGCGAGTGACAGTCCCTCTTTGGGCAGTTGTGTCCTGACCAAAAATATTAAAAATAGCAAATGTCCTGAGATTGTAGGACATAATTATGTCTGCTACAAGAATAAGCTTTCATTTAGGCAAACAAGTAAAGTTCTATCCTTTGTATTGACTGTGGGTATGTGCAGGCCTGTAAAATCTGATGTGTGTCCCAAAAATGTCCCACTTTGGCCATTTGAAAAGGTGACAACCCTAACAGCAGTACACTGTCACACAAGTATGTGAGCAAATAGCAAGGACAGGTAGGTGTTGTAGCATGCCATGTGTAGAAATGCCATGGAAAGCACTCCAACAGTACATGCCTATAATGCCTTTCATACATTCTGACTACCCACTGAACATGAAAGAACAAAAGATGAAGGTGTGTCTATCTACATAAAGGATAAGCACACCTCAAGGCTGGTCAAACAATATGACATGCTTGAGCTACTCCATGTCCCACTAACCATGGGAAGAATTAATTACCATATTCTTGCCAGCTACAGGTCCCACACCATGAACCAGGAGACGCATACATCATGCCTGAAGTTACTAGAATCACTAACCATCCAGCCCAATAACATACTCATGGATGATTTTGACTACCCCTCCATTAATTGTGAGGCATATATGACCACTAACATGTAGGCCCAAAATTTCTTGACTTTGCAAATTCAAAATTTATTTATTTATGTATTTATTTGCAGTTTGTTAACTGGGGACGTCTACTGGGCCATATTGAGCCTGTTTTCAGTGGAGACCCTGGGAGAAAAGCTCCACAGTAATAGAAAACAGCACATTATAGAAATAGTATAATCTTCAGAAGAGTTATATAACTGAAATAATGAATTATAATCAAAATGCAACGTACAGAGATTCATATCATACATAGGCATTTTACACATCAAGTTTTAAAAATAAAATATTAGCTAAAGGTAAACATATTCACTGTTTTTTTTATTGTCAGGAAAAAAAGAGAAGTTTCATGGGGGGAGGTTAGCAGAAGATTGGGAGCAAGAGCATTTCCAGGTAGTGGAGATGTAAGAGTGTAGAGAAGATTTAAAAGTGACAGTGTTGTGAATAGTTCTGAGGGATAGTGGGAGAGCATTCCATTTTTTGGCTAGGGAGAAAGAGAAGATAAGTTGCCCAGGTGAATGCTTAGGCTTGTGCACCAGGAGTACATTTGAGTTGTCGGATCTAAGGGGCCTATTGGGATTGTAGGAGGTGAAGATGGAATTAAGGGATGGGCAGTCAGAGGGTTTAAAGATGAGTTTGTGAGCAGTGGTAAGTTGTAAGTAGTAGAGGTAGCTTGGTACTTCCAGACAATTTAGAGAGTGAAGCACCTTACAGTGGTGGGAGGATTGTTTGGAGTTTGTTGCGAATTTGGATATCTTGTTGTAGCAGGCTTCTAGTTTGGCTTTTAGGGAGGATTGGAGGTTGACAAGTAGAGGTGAACCATACATGAGAGAGGGAAGAAGGTAGGTGGATGCTAGTGTTTTTCTAGATGAGGGGATTAGGTACTGATTGTGTCTGCAGGGCAGCCCATGTTTTTGATGTTTTTTGATATTTTGCTGTACGTGGATATCGAATGTTAGTTGTTCATCTATGGCTACTCCAAAGAGTTTTGTTGGGGGGACAATTTCAATTAAAGATTTATTTTGCCTATATATTTTGAAAGTTTTTCTGTGTGATATGGTAGATTTCATCCCAGATGGGGTGAAAATCATGATTTTAGTTTTGTTTGGGTGCAGAGCTAACTGGTTGGTTATTATCCAGTCTTCAGTGGTGGAGAAGGCAGAGTAATAGATCTGAGATTGAGTTGGCTGAGCAGACTACTGTAGAGTCATCTGCGTACTGAATTATGTTGCCATTGGAGATGGAGGAGTGGAAATTATTGATAAAGATGTTGAATAATAGGGGGCCAAGTATTGAGCCTTGTGGAACTCCGGTAGGGGTGCTGAGGTAGGATGAGAAGGAGTTTTGCCATAGCTAGAGAACCAATTTATAGTGTTGGGAGAGAGACAGAACTGAGAGAGTTGTGATAGTAGCAGAGGGTGGGAGATGGTATCAAAGGTTTTTTGAGAGGTCTAGGAGTATGGTTGCAACAGTTTTTCCTGAGTCATGGACCTTGTTAACTGTGTCAAGGAATGATATAAGGGCAGTGGTAGTACTGTGACCTGGTCGAACGCCATGTTGAGATGCAGATAAGAGGTGGCTATGGGTAAGATGGGGCATGATCTAGGAGTGGATACATTTTTCTAGTATCTTGGAGATTGGGGAAAGGATGGCAATAGCGCAAAAGTTGGATATATCATGATTTTTGCCTCTTTTGTGTAGAGGGAGAATGTAAGCTTTTTTCCACAATTTGGGTACATAAGATTCCTCAATAGATCTATTAATCAGGATGCTGATGGGGTAAGTGATGGCAACAGTGGCTATCTTTAGCAATATGGGAGGTAGGCTGTCTGGAGCATTAGAGCAGGTTTAAGCTTTAAGAGTAGTTTTTTTATGGTTGAGGTGGAGATGCATTGTAGCAGTAGGTTGGGGGGAGGGTAGTAGTTAGTGGAGAGAGGGGAGTGTTGGCTAGTTTGGGAGGGGGAGGGAGTGCTATTTGTTTTGCTAATATTAGTAAAGGTGGCAGTGATGTTAGCTATACAGTTAATGAAGAAAAGTTAGAAAGTGATGCTGTTTCCAGGGGAGTCTTGTTGGGATGTGGGCATGGATTTTATTTGGTGCCTGGGTTAAGGAGGGAGGAGATGGAATTCCAGAATTTTTGGGGGTTTAGATTGTGGTTGGATTGAAGTTTAGCATAGTTTGCTCTTTTATCCTTATGGACTATTTTCTTTACTTGATTGCGGAGCTGTTTAAAGTACAAGAGGGAGTCTTGATTTTTGCTTTTTCTGTAGGACTTCAGGGTTTTGTCTCTGAGGTGCATGAGATTCTTAGTGGGTTTGATCAGCCATGGGGGCAGGATTGGTTTTTATTATTTTTATACAAATTGGTGCTTGGTGGTTTAGTGTGTTGATGAAGGAATAATTGAAATAGTCATTGGCATTGTCTAAAAGGAGTGTTTTAGTATATTCCAGTTTAGAGTTTTGAGGGTATTGGAGAAGAGTAGTGGGTTGAAATTTGTTAGGTTGCAAGTTTCCTTATAATGGTGTTGGAGGTGTAGGTAGCTTGGAGACTGGCAGATGTATGTGGGGAGGTGGTCACTTGAGTCAGGTAGGATGCCTGCTTCTGATATTTTGTTGGGGTGTGTGACAAGTATCCAGTCCAGAATGGACTTGGATGAGTTGTCTTTGGAGGGTCTGGTTGGGGAGTTAATTAGCTGGGTGATATTGAATAGATTTAAGTTGTTGGTAGCGGGGTCAGAAGTTACTCTAGTCCAGTTGATATTTACATCCCCTAGGATGATTGTTTCATTGTTTATGTTGGAGGAGATCCAAGAGAGAATATCTTTAAGAATTGGAATGTTGTTTCCTGGTGGGATGTAGAGGGCAATGAGGCAGAGATTTTTATTTTTGTGTTTTTTTAGGAAGGTGATAGTTATTTCAACATTGGAGAACTTGGGAATGTGGTTGGAGTATGGTATTATAGTGAGGGAATTAGCAAACATTATTGCAACTCCACCTCCTTTTTTATTGCATCTATCAGATCTCATTATTTGATAGCTGGGGGGGAGAATTTCAGAATCCTTAACATAGGGTTTAAGCCAGGTCTCAGTTAGAGCAATGATATCAGGCTGATTGCGGGAGAGCCATGAATGAAAGTTTGGAATTTTGTTACGAAGGCTTTGAGTATGTATTGATACCAAGCAGAGGGATTTATGGAGGTTGGCTTGATGAGGAGATATGGGGCTATTGTTTGAGGTTTGGTGGGGGCCAGGGTTGGGGTGAATTTCTCCAGATAAATGTAAGGTGGAGAGATGGTATGTACTTTGCGTGTTTTTGCTTAGCAGTTTGTTTGGGGCTAGTGATGTTAGAGGGGTTGGTGTTACAATAGTTAAGGATAATGCTGTTTCAGGTTGTGTAGAGAAGAGTCTTTATTTTAAATTGGTGGACAATAAATGTTTGTAGCAGGTATGGAGATATGTTTGAAAAGCTGGTGGCATTACTGATGGTAGATATGGGGATGGTGGGTTAGTGGGATAAGGGAGTAAAGGATATTAGGGTGGTTAGGTGTAATAAAATGCAAACCAGGTAAGAAAACAAAAAATGAGTGCCCCAAGCTAAAAATATAAATGTGTTGTAATTTGTAGCAAATACATTTATAAATACTCTATAAGGTGTTAAAAATCTGTAATATAAAGGGATTTTGTGTTTTTTTTATTTATTTATTTTTTTTATTATTTTTTATTTCTTGTTTATTATTATTGTCATTTTATGTGTATGATTTTTTATGTATTCTAATACTTCTTTCACCTTTCTAAGGCTTTTAGTCTTAATACACACATTATTGAACACAGATCATTTAAACCAGGCCAGCACTACATGTATTTTTCACCTGCTTTTAAAAGAACTGCCCTGCTGTTTTTAAGAAAAAGTAACACTGACTACTCTGGATTACTGGTGGTTTTATGTTTACAAGAACTTTCTTGGACTTAAAAGCAACATCACTGATCAACAAAGCCTTGTTTTATGGTATGTTTTTACTTGTTATTGGAATAAATTGATGAAGAGAACATAGCAAAGCTTGGGGCACTCATTTTTTTTGTTTTCTTACCTGGTTTGTGTTTGCAGCAAAGTTTTTTGTGAACTATGTAATAAAGTGCATAGGAGTAGTAGGAGTAGGAGTAATGTCTGGGTTATGAGGAGTCTATAGTATGGATGCATGCTTGTCTGTGTTGAGTGGGCGTTTACGAATTATGGATGATCATACTGAAGAGGTGCAGTTATTATATAGTTTAAAAAGCTAGTGAGGAATATGTGTAAGGTGTTTAGTGCAGATAGAGTAATGTGTGTATCTATAGTATTTAGTGTGGAAATTACTGGTGGTATGGCTGGGGGGAGGAGCAGTGGATGATAGATTAGAAGTACGAAGGGGAAGGCAAAGTTGTACTTTGTGCAGATAGAGTGGGAGGAGTTGTGTGAATATAAGTGTAGAGGTAGAGGAGGTAGGTGGAATTTGGGGGCAGGGTAGGGGAGCGGAGTGAGCCCGAAAGGCGAACGGAGTGGGATGATCCAACTCTTAAGTCTTGGCAGCAAGGAGAGAAAAACAATCAGTAAGCTATGAATTGCTTATCCTGTATGTAGTAGAGTACTGTGAACTATTCAGTTGTCTCCAGATAGACACTTTTCATGTGGTTACGGAAATATATGGGTTGGTTTTATTTCTTATTTTTTATTTTATGTTTTTTTCTTTTGGGAGCATTTCTGAGCAGTGTTAACTAGCAAACCTTTATAGCTGGTTGTAACAGAGCTCAACAGGAAGGTTTGTGTGGCTAGTGTTCAAGGGTTGCTGAGAAAGCAAAACCCTAGGCAGACTTCAGTGGGGCATGAATGTAATGGGAGGCTGGTGGTTGGGGGTGCAGGTGGTGGCTAACATTGCCCCGGTGATGCAAGGAGCAGGAAATAACCAGAGCAGGCTACATTGCAAGAACCATAAAACAAATTAGAAATTACACATACATTATTTTAAAATAGGCTGTTGGAAGCTGCAGGTGACTGGATAGGGTCCGATTATCTGGCTTAATTCAAAATAGGGTAGACACAGGTCTAAAATACAAAAACAAAATAAGAGCAGGGTGAGTACCAGGACAAGGGAGCAGAGTAGTGTCTGTTCACGCAGAATTAGGAGGAGGTAAAGAGCAGCGTATATTGTTAGATAGGAGAAGTACTCTAGGTGGGAGTACTCATGGAGTGGGAAGGGGATTAGAAAGGGAAACAAATGTGAGTGAAGGAAAGTGATGAGATATAGAGACAGAGTTGAAAGTGTGCAGCTGAACCAAGAGCAGATGGCTACAGACTGGCAGGAATACACAGAGAAATAGAGCAGTCAGCAAGGTATGCAAACCACAAACTTAATATGATGCACTCTACAATGCAACTATACTGCTGTTAACTGTTACAGAGCATTAAAAGCCAGAGGCAGGTAGCGTAAAAGACAGTACTGAAAACAACATGTTGCTTAAGACGAGTAAATATTAGCATGGGACAAAAACATGGCTGTATCACCAGTGGCAGATTATATCGCGAAAAACAATTTTAGGCAACTAAAAATAGTAGCATGTAGATAAATCTGAAACTAATGCCAGTGGTAAGTAACATTCAGGCATTACATCTAATAACTAACTACACTTTCCAGGTAGGTTGACATCAGACCATATTAAACACACACACATAGTTTTAAACAGCAGCAGTCGCATAAATCAGCAGTAAGTGATTATCAATGATTTTGCTGGGAACAAAACCATAAAATAAATACCTTAAATGTGGTTAAACAAAGGATATTAGATCCCATGCATCACTGGACATCTGAGACAGTGGCTAGGCTGGGAATTGGCTACAGAACATGGTACTGAACGCTGAAGTGTGTTTTTCAATGCCGCAAAGGATTATGGGAGGCGGACCAGGTAATTCATATCCCTCCACGTGTTCTATTGTACTGGGCTAGTCGCTAGGTATTGGACAGTGACCAGATAGTGAGCCAAGTCTTAAGTCTTGGCAGCAAGGAGCAAAAAACAATCAGTAAGCTATGAACTGCTTATCCTGTATCTAGTAGAGTACTGTGAACTATTCAGTTGTCTCCAGTCAGACACTTTTCAGGTGGTTGTGGAAATATCGGGGTTGGTTTTATTTCTTATTTTTTATTTTATGTTTATTCTTTTGGGAGCATTTTTGAGCAGTGTTAACTAACAAACCTTTATAGCCGGTTGTAACAGAGCTCAACAGGAAGGTTTGTGTTGCCAGCGTTCAAGGAGTGCCAAGAAAGCAGAATCCTAGGCAGACTTCAGTGGGGAGTGAATGTAATGGGAGGTTGGTGGTTGGGGGTGGTGGCTAACTATGTCCCGGTGATGCAAGGAACAGGAAATAATCAGAGTAGGCTATACTGCAAGAGCCGTAAAACAAATTAGAAATTACACATACATTATTTCAAAAACAGGCTGTTGGAATCTGCAGGTGACTAGATAGGGTCTGTTTAGCTGGTTTACTTAAAAACAGGGCGGATGCAGGTATTATTTCAAAAACAGGCTGTTGGAAGCTGCAAGTGACTGGATAGGGTCCGATTAACTGGTTTACTTCAAAATAGGGCAGACGCAGGTATTATCTCAAAAACAGGCTGTTGGAAGCTGCAGGTAACTGGATAGGGTCCGATTAGCTGGTTTACTTCAAACTAGGGTGGATGCAGGTATTATTTCAAAAGCAGGCTGGTGGAAGCTGCAGGTGACTTCAAAATAGGGTGGATTAGCTGGTGTATTTCAAAATATGGCAGATACAGGTATTATTTCAAAAACAGGCTGTTGGAAGCTGCAGGTGACTGGATAGGGTCCGATTAGCTGGTTTACTTCAAACTAGGGTGGATGCAGGTATTATTTCAAAAGCAGGCTGGTGGAAGCTGCAGGTGACTGAATAGGGTCCAATTAGCTGGTGTATTTCAAAATATGGCAGACACAGGTATTATTTCAAAAACAGGCTGTTGGAAGCTGCAGGTGACTGGATAGGGTCCGATTAGCTGGTTTACTTCAAAATAGGGCAAACGCAGGTATTATTTCAAAAACATGTAAAATAGCTCAAATCCACATGACGGCAAGGTTATTTAAACAAACAAATACAAATCACTCCTGAAGAAGGAAGTTCCGAAAGTGCTTATCCGTTTTTAGTGATTTATATTTGTTTGTTTAAATAACCTTGCCATCTTGTGGATTTGAGCTATTTTACGTTTTTATGATTTTTTTTGAGCTTCTCCATTCTACTTGGTTTGCTTTGATTATTTCAAAAACAGGCTGTTTGTAGCTGCAGGTGACTGGATAGGGTCCAATTAGCTGGTTTACTTGAAAACAGGGTGGACGCAGGTATTATTTCAAAAACAGGCTGTTGGAAGTTGCAAGTGACTGGATAGGTGGTTTACTTCAAAATAGAGTGGACGCAGGTATTATTTCAAAAACAGGCTATTGGAAGCTGCAGGTGACCGGATAGGGTACAGTTAGTTGGTTTACTTCAAAATAGAGAGGACTCAGGTCTTAAATGTGGTTAGAGAAAGGATATTAGATCCCATGCATCACTGGATGTCTCAGAGAGTGCTTAGGCTGGGAATTGGCTACAGAATATGACGCTAAACACCGAAGTCTGCACTCTCACTAGGGCAACAACTATCCTAGATCTGGTACTCATAAATGTGAGAGAGTGCTGCACCCCCTAATGTGATATCTTCACTGGTAAGGTCAGATCACAAAGAGGTCTCCCTTGAAGTAAAGGTAAAACTAGTCCCCCCAGCTAACCCCAAAAACTTTAAGAACTTCTCTAAGGTAAATTAAGGGAATGCATAGCAAGTTTCCAACCTCACCTAAATCCAGAAAACACAGAAACATATGCAGAGGCATACATTACTCTCCAGGACATATTTGCTCCCCTACCAGGTTAACCAGCAGCCCCCCCCCCCCCATTTTTGACTTTAGATCCCTTCTCCTTCCCTCCTCTACTCGGCTTTGTCCTTGAAAAACCTCTCTCTCTACCCTGAGGTTATTTGTCTTGGTAAACTCCCTGCCTGCTCTGTCTGATATCCTTCCTGTCTTGGTGGCACCCTTTACACTACTGCTCCCATAACCTTTTTCTTTAGACTATTCTACTACAACACACACTGTCATTTCCAGTATACATTTGACCTCTGTCTCTAGTTACTTCCCTCACCTCTACCTTACCCTCTACTATCACCTACCCCCACTTACCTTATAGTCTCCACAACCTTCTACTCTTGAGATCACCCTTACCTTTCACCTCTCTTCTTACCTGATTGTTTTTCTCCAACTGATCGTCCACTTGCTTACCTGCATATTCCTATTCTCTTTCCCACCCTCTCCCTGTCTCACCTGTATCTACTCTGTGACTTCTCTTTGACCTTCTTGTTCCATAGCTTGCACAATACTGTGATTTACTCCTTAACTTGCTCCTCTTACTACGCCACCTCCTTCTGACCATCATCTCCCTCAGTATTCTACTGTCGATTTCTTGTCTGCCTACAGCCTTCCTTCCATCCCTGCCATCCTCACCTATAGCCACCTGATCTACATACTTGTTGTTGTTTATCTGCCCTGTACTCCTATTCCTACTATCCCTACCTGTCTCCTCCCCACCAGCCTCATTTTTCTATCCCACAAATACACCCATCCCCCCTATAGATTATCCCTCTGTGGGCTGCTGTGTCTCCTCGGGCTGGGAGTAGATATCCCTCATGTGAGTATTTGGCTTAAGTGCACTATTGAGTGTTTTGTTTCACTTATTCCTTTATTTGTCTGTTTGTATCCAGTACTGTTTGGCCGACATTTGTCGGATTAGCTCTGTAGACCTGGAAATGTTGAACTGTACATTACGCTGCTGATGGGAACCACGTGGAAAGCCTGTTCATTAGGAACTTACGGAAGCGGGTTATCAGCCCTTGTTTTATTCCTGTTTGGCCCTGAGCCAGCCTTCACGCATGGTCGTTAAAACATTTTACTTGCTATTTGCTTTTTGCTACCATGTGCCCGTGCCTATGTCCTATCTTACATTTAGGCAAACAACCATAGCGGTAGCATATGCTTTAACTGCTCACTCTAAGCATCGTGATACTGCTGTTTAGAGCCATCCTCTTTGCTATTATTTTGGAAAGCCAAACTGTTTTAGTGCTGCTTTTGTTAGAACAAACAGCCACAGCTCTAAGCCTGTTTGCTGGATAGTGCAGCGCTTAGAGCACCTAAGTAGCTACTTATACCTATTTTCTTTCCTCCACTCTTTATTAGCCAGAGGTAGTGCCTACCCATTCAGTCTACCTTGGCCCACACCTGTAGCATAAGCTTTTGGAGGCTGAGGGTTTCTTTTTTCAACCATAGCGATATATGAGTCCATATATTCCCTACACCGTGTTTACCACAGTTGTAGTCTTATATTGTTCACTCTGAGTGCCTCGTGGATACCCTCACAACCTCTCTGTTGTCAGTGATACCCCTTGCTCCAGCCCTTGCCCAAGATTAGCCTCCACGTGGTCTCCCACAACTTCTAGCTGGCAACTGTAGCTGTTTAAGAGTTTTTTATGCTTAAGTTTTAATGGAATGTTTTTGCACACTGTTCCTTTTGTAAGCTCCTGACTAATGCCTATGAGCACCGTGCACATATGTTCACAAAGTATGTAATATTTTGACCTATAAACATTGAGCCAATGCTATATTCTACCTTGTACCCCCTTGGGATTCCTGTAATCATTGGCTATAGATGCATGGCTGTGAATGTTGTGTCCTGCCTTTTCTCTTGAAGCTGCTGACTGCCTGTTACTTATTGAAGAGTGGAACCTATTTTACCAGTGAGGTAGCTCTTTAATTGTTATTTTTAGATGTAACTGATGCAAGGTTGTTTTGAAATCCCTACTGTGTTTTATGAGCAATCTAACTGAACAGCTTAATACAATGTGTCTTACAGTAGTCTGTGTACTGACCTGTTCATTGATTTAAAGCATATGTACTAGCTCTGTGGTACAAACTTCATTGACTAATTGACTTTTTTTCTCTACCTATAACTTTATCAGACTGCACACCTGGGTTCCTGTCCTTCCCTAGCCAAAGAAGCCCCGTGGACATCATAATTAAGCACCAAAATCCTGAATAGGATTGTCTCCTAAATAAGACTGATTTCCCAGAGTTGACCGTTTTGGAAAGTATGTCCTAATCTTGTACTGCTTAACATTACCAGGACATATTTGCTCCCCTACCAGGTTAACCAGCAGCCCCCATTTTTGACTTTAGATCCCTTCTCCTTCTTTGTCCTTGAAAAACCTCTCTCTCTACCCTGAGGTTATTTGTCTTCCTGCCTGCTCTGTCTGATATCCTTCCTGACTACTGCTCCCATAACCTTTTTTTTAGACTATTCTACTACAACACACACTGTCATTTCCAGTATACATTTGACCTCTGTCTCTAGTTACTCTACCTTACCCTCTACTATCACCTACCCCCACTTACCTTATAGTCTCCACAACCTTCTACTCTTGAGATCACCCTTACCTTTTCACCTGCTTCTTCTTACCTGATTGTTTTTCTCCAACTGATTATAGCTGTTTAGACACTCCCTATTAGATAACCACCTATCCCTTTCCCAGTACACATCACCTAGCAATACCATACTCCAAGTCCTACAACCACACCCTCTCTCCACAATTATATCTTACTACCTCACCCCACTCTACTATTTATACCACACAGTCCTATACTTGCAAAACTCATCTTACTAGTAACATGCCTTTAAACCTTAACACAATCTTTTTACTTCTCCTTCTTAACATCCTTCTCTATTACCATACTCTTACCTCCTATGAATATCTTATGCTTAACCAACCTCCTGTATTAGCCAAACACACCACATCTACACTTCCTCTACTTGAACAAACACATAGTAATATACTATCAACCTCTCCCTACCTTCTCTACCACAAAGTACACCACTACAGATTCCAAACCTCTAAACGATTTTATCTAATACCCTGCAAAAACATAAAAGTATTTCAAGTCCCACAAACACTACTATTAATACATGGTGACATCCACCCCAACCCTGGCCCCAATACTCTCATGAGCCACACCCACTCAAACCTGAATATTAACTGTTCTACTCTTCTCCCTGACTCACTCTGTATTGCTCACCTAAATATTGCATCAACAACAAAATCACACAACTTCATGCCTTAATTGATTTCTATGCCTTTGACATTCTCTGTCTCACTGAAACTTGGCTTAAACCTAGTATCAAAGACTTACTCCCCAGGCTATAATACCTTAAGACAGGATCGTCTTAATAAAAAGGGTGGGGAGTAGCCCTTCTATACAAATCCAACCTACAGGTAACAGTAATAAATTCCATGCCCTCCCTAACTAATGCTGAAATACTCTGTTCCAAGCTCCAAGTTAATATAACCAAGGCTATATATATCATATGTTCTTACATCCCTCCAGGCAACAACATCAATACACTAGAAAATATCCTAAGCTGGGTCTCCAGTAACTTTCCACAAGAAACAATAATCTTAGGTGACTTCAATATTGACTGGAACTCCTGCATATCTCCCAAACCTCCATTCACCTTAATCTCTTTAACTTTCATCAAACCATTAACTCCCCTACTAGAATTCACAAATCAACCCACAAACAAACCATTCTAGATTGGATACTAATTAACAACAACTCCTATAAAACAGGAATACTCCCTGACAACATCAGTGACCATCTCCTAACCTTTATCTGTAAACAAAATATAGCAATCCCAAGCTAGCTACCTACACAACAAAACAGATTTTAACCTAGCATCCTTTCACTCAAAGACTATAACTGGTCAACTCTAAAATAACTCCCAATAGACGAAGCAGTAACCCATTTCAACAATACCTTCCTACAAATTCTACAACACCATGCCCCATCCCGCTTAATTAGACTAAGCTCTAAGGCTGCCCCATGGCTCTCACAAACTACTAAACAAAATATGCTAGAAATAAATTATGGAATAAATGGAGATCCACAAAACCCTGCTGACCATCAGAACTTCAAACACCTAAGAAACACCACAAAGAAACTTATCTATCTGGATAAAAAACTATCACTTTAAATATCAACAAAACCAAAACAAAACCCCAAACAATTTTGGTCAGGAATAAACAAACTACTTCATCCAGGGAATACCAAAACCCCCACCCCCGCTAGCCTAGCCCAAAGCCAACCCGACACAATAGCCCACACTTTCCATGACTTCTTCTCTCAAACTGTTCTGGCAAACACTATGACTATCCCACCAAACAACCCCTACCCAAAACAACACCCCCATACTAAAGTTTCATACTGTCTCCACTACCTATATACGTAAATTACTATCTAAACTTAAACCTTGCACCCCTTCTGCCGACAAACCTATCTTCAACTAGCTGCAACCGAACTAGCCTACCCAGTCTCCATCTTAATCAACAGAACAATAACTGAATCCAAAATCCCTTCTTGTTGGAAAATCTCCCATATCATTCCCCTCCACAAAGGAGGTAACTCCAACGAACTCTCTAACTTTCGGCCTATTGCCCTTCTATCGCCACTATCCAAAATAATGGAACGCTGCATACACCATCAACTCTTACATCATCTCTTGAGTAATAACTTGCTTGTAGACTCTCAACATGGATTTAGGCCCTATCAACTGCCCTTCTCTCCTTCACAGACATAATAAACAAAAATAACAACCTATTCTTCTCTGCACTATTCTTAGACCTCTCAAAAGCATTTGATATGGTCAACCATCAACTTCTCCTCCACACTTTAGAAGCCCTGTCACTTGACTCACCAGCACTACAGTGGTTTGATTCATACTTGACAAATCGAAAACAAGCAGTCCTTTGGGACAGCCATCTATCTTCTCAACTCCCCCACAAGGGTCCATCTTAGGTCCCCTACTTTTCTCTATATTCATAAATAACCTACCCACTTCCCTACCTACATCCACATGTATACAGTATGCTGATGATTCTACTCATCTGCTCTGCTCCATCCCCAGTAGAACTACATTCCTCTACCCAATTGGTTTTCACAGCAGCAGAAAAATGGTTTCAACATATCTGTCTCCTCCTAAATCCCAAAAAAAACAAACTTCTACTCTTCACACCAACCCTTAAATCCACTCCTATCACTTTTTCCATTGTGTCCTGCAATGGCACTATCATCAAACCTGACTTTTCCACAAAACTGCTAGGTGTCACCATAGACAATCAGCTAAACTTTGACCATCATGTTGATTTAACTATCAAGACAGTAAATAAAAAGATAGGAGCCCTTTACAGACTTAAGCCCTTTCTTACTGCCACATCCCGAGTATCTCTTGCCCAAACTCACCTCATCTCCACACTACTGTATGCCTCTCCCTCCTTTATTAACATATCCAAAGCTAACCTTCAGAAACTTAATCTAGCCTACCATAGCATTGCCAGATTTGCAACTGGCTCTCCATTCCATACACATCACTGTCTCAACCTAAAGAAACTCAACTGGCTAGAACTTCCAAATCTAATACTCCTACAGCAATTAGTCATCACTTTTAAAATTCTACATTACCCTCCAACACACCCATACTGAACAACCTTATCACACCTTATAAAATCTCACCTCACTTCAGCCAACAAGCTCCTAGTAACTACTATCAAATCTCATAACAAAGCAGGTGACTCCTTATTTGCAAACACTATTGGATCTTATTGGAATAAACTTCCCACTGGACTGACCTCCCTAGCCTCATGTCACCTTTTTAAAAACAGATTAGAAATCATTTACAAAAACACTGGCTATGCCCTTGCTTGAATCCTGACTGATAACTAATACACTACCTGCTCTCATAGTTAACTCTGTATATCATTTGTATCTTCTTTATCACAAAGTTTGATTTCTTTTCTGTTTTGTGACTTTGTTAATTTGTATAGTCTCTAGTATGATAGGCTCCTCAACCCTGTGTAGAAAATATACATGTATCAAGCTACACAAACAAAGTAATACTGTATATTCAATTTTACTTTATTTTTCTTTTGTCATTATGTTGTTTACTGTTTGATTGACTGTTATCTCTATTACCTGTATCTGTTTAAACTGTAAAGTTATAGTATGATAGTGGAGGGCCTCTGCTGAAAATGAACATGTATCCAGCCAGACTAGCCCGGTTAACAAATGTAAAATAAAAAAAAAATAAAATAAATACAAAAGCCCGTTATTGCCATATAAACAACTGCTTAGAAACAGAAGTACCAGACCTAAATAAACCCAGTTCAAACCACAAAAACAAGCCACCCTGGTGTACCCCTGGTATTAATTGGTTGTATAACAAAGGAAAGAATATCCTGTCAAGAAGTAAGAGGGAATGTGCACAAAATTCCCTTATTAGGCTAAACAAGGGAATCAAGGAACTACTCAAGTCTTTGAAAGCAGACTTTGAGGTAAAAATAACCTCCAAAGCTAAGGATAACCATAAGGCATTTTTCAGTTATGTCCACAGTCTTAAGGGCAACACACAATAATCTGTGGAATCAGTTGTAGATGGCATCACCTATACTCAGTCAGAAGATATAGAAAATCTGCTGGCCAAAAAATTCAGCTCAAAATTCACTTCCCCACCACCCCCAGTTCTAACCAAGACTCTCCACCACTCCACCACCAATTATTACCAAAGAACGGATTGTCACTGTTCTCTAAAGCTAAAAATACTGCTTCAGTGGGGCCTGACAATATATCAGGTTGCCTGTTAAACATTTTAAATCAGGATTTATCAGGCTCCTTATAATCTCTATTTAACCACTTCCTCTGGATTGGCTTTGTCTTGATAGAGTGGTAGACAGCAACAGTCATCCCTCTGTATAAAGGGGAACTATCTACTGACCTGGGAAATTACAGACCCACAACTTTGACTAGTCTTATATGTAAGGCCATGGAAAGAATAATCATGGCTCTGATAAATAATGACACAAGAACCTCCAAACACTGGACCTGACCCAATTCGGCTTTATCAAGGGCAGGTCATACCTACTGAATCTGGTGGATTTCTTTGAGAAAGTCACTAAGATGAAGGATGAGGGTAAAACAGTACATACTGTCAACCTTGACCTGACCAAGGCATTTGATACAGTTCTCCACTCAAGTATTATAAATAAACTCACAAAACTGGGCATAAATTCCCTATGTTACCAGGTGGATATCCAATTGGCTTATGGACAGGACAAGTGGTTAAAGTGGGTGAATCCAGATCCAGCAAGAGGACAGTTACTAACAGTGTGCCACAGGGCTCAGTGATGGGGCCACTCCTATTTGGAATATACTTCGCTAAAGTCAAGGCTAATGCGGAAAGCCTCTGGATGACAAAGATTGCCGATAACTGCAAGCTGGGGGCAATCATTGAATCACCCAGTGATGTAAATATCCTTCAGGAAGGTCTAGATCAGACAAATGATTGGTTCAAGAACCATGTTCTAAAACTAAATGAGAAAAAAATACATTATCATACCCTTTGGGAAGTCAAATACCCCTGCAAATGACATCAATAGCACACTCATAAGAGTAGACTCAGCGGTAAGAGATATATGTATACATATAGATAGTAGCTGAACTTTGACCACCATTTGTCCACAGTAGTGAGGAAGTCCTTCTATGTGGCTCAGGTTATAAGTAAAGGTATGGCATCCAGAGCCAAGGAAATTATAGTATTGCTGTACTCACCCCGCATTAGACCAATAATCGAGTACAATGTGCCATTTGGCATGTACTTGACTAGGCACTTATAGCAGCTGCAGTGACCTCAGAGGTTTTTCTGAGAAAAGAAAATACAGAGTGCAAACAACATGTCCTATATGGACAGACTAAAAGCCATATCCTTTTACTCTGTCTCCTACCAAATATTAAGGGGTGACCTATGACTGATATACAAGACACTCACAAATCCACCCCTGATGGAGCTGCTACACATCCACAAATCAAACCACATGAGGATCATCCATTCTAGGGATCTAAACTTAGCCAGTGACGCAAACAAAACATGCTGGAGAGACAGATATGTGTTTTAGAGGTTGCACCTTCTTTGGAACAGACTTCCTTTTCACATTAAGTAGCGCCCTCCCCTGGCCATCTTTAAATGCAGTTTGAATCATTGGATGGGGAATCAGAAATTCACACCTAGGGTAGTGCCTGTGTTCTTTATGGACAGGGACAATCTGTAAGATACTCAATGCATTGGCACTAATCCATGCCATCTTCTTGCCCCTAGGAACCATATATTGGGTAAAATCCAGTTATATTGACTAATGACTAAACTTGTAAGGGTTCCTAAGCCATAAGCATAGTAATCTCCTATGAGCCTGTGATACCATTACACACCTCCTGCCAGTGTAATTCTAGGCCTTAACAAAAAGTTAAAGTGCTGGGTCAGATTATATTTTACCGGGATGCCTCAATTTCTCCACCTTCTCAGATGGATACACTTATTCTGCCTGCTTTCACACCATGATGGAAGCCTTGGTCCTGGGGCAATCCAGCTGATATAGTGGGAAAATGGGAGTACAAGGGGAGGCATCATTTGCATTTGGTGGTTATCTCGATAACCTAAACAAAAAAAATGTAATAACTAAATACATTTAGGCGGTGAGGATAACCTGAAATACAAGCTCCTAACACAAATTCATAAAGTGGGAGAAGATATCCCAGGATGCCAGGTATGAATTTTGGTGATGTAGAAATCCTCGACAACAGTGACCATGAATTTTTCAGCAAAGGTCCCATACATGACATGTTGCAAATTCATTATAAAATTATTAAAATTTAGTTAAGTGACAAAGAATTAATTAATTACAGACTCTGTGGCTGATAGGTATGACTGTCTGATTTTCAAGAAAATTGACTGCCATAACTCTATGTTGATATTTCCTACTGCATATATTTAATTTTTGACCCTTTCCTTTGGTGGTACAACATTACAGTTAGTTGTATTAAGTAAAGGAGATGGGGAGCTCTTCCACAAATTGTTTGAATGCAAAGGCACCTCCACAGAAAAAAAAATGTTTTATTCTGATGCATTGACATCAATGATATATACTCATACAAATATATATATAGATATAGATATAGATACAGATATTTATTGATTTACTAAATTTGATTACTTGAGCAGTATTCTTATCACAATGGATCACTTTCAGGCACAGCCTAGGAGAATGGATCTACAGTAAATTTGAACAAAACAGATTTGTATATAACATAAGGTAGACATAATAATAACAATTGATAATATGTGATGTGAGTAATAAGTATATACTGCAGATAATGTATCATTAAGAAACACAAAGGCAGAAAATATAGTGAGTACAATATCTCTTAGCAGAGAGAGTATAGGATTTGGACACATGTATACATGTTATTTTCAAGTCAGAGTGGAAGTTGCTAGGTCTTCCATTAAAAGTCAAACATGGGAATGAGAACAGAGTTAGAAATGGTGGAAATGAATCCAGCAGAAGTGCATAGAATGCTTAGCTTATATGAACTGCTTGCAAGGACTTGTACTTGGTTTGGCTTGTTTGGTTTTGGAGGTATGATTTTAATTGTGGCCTAAATTTTGGATATGAGGAAAGGTCTTTTAGACTGGGAGGTAGGGATTCCCAATGTTTAGGGACTACAATTGAGAATATATATATAGTTGGTGCACTGTAGCTTCCTAGAGTGATAGAGGACTGGGTGGGGCTTCTTAGGTTATAAATAGAGGGTTTAGAGGTGAGATTTGCCACCAGAAGAGAGTCTGTTTCAAAACTGCAGAGCTTGAAGAGAAGAGAACCTGTAGTAGGTCAGTTCACTGCTTTATAGGTAAGCATATGGCTTGGCTTAAAAAGTTAAGAATTTTTTTGGTCCAGAAAAATGAGGAGTTGGTTTTCTTTCTAGTTTTATCTATTTGGACTTAGAAATTAAGCCTTGGGTCTAGCCAGAGTGCAAGATATTTGAAGGTTTCACGTGAGGTGTCAATCTCATTTTGGATAGCCAGAGCTGAGGGAGCATTAGCAAGTTTTTGGTGTGTGCAAAAAAGCATAATTTTTGTTTTAATTGAGGCAAACCAGGAACCACATGACAGAAAGACACAAATAATATATCCAAATTTAATGGTTAAGTGCTTTTCATTTGACAGAATGTTCAAACTTCATCAGACCAATGCTTACTTCACTCACATAGCTTAAATAGTAAAACCAATTGACCAAATGATTAAGTAAATTAACAGTTAAAGTTGTACAAGCACAATAAACAAGTATGCAAGCTTTAAAAACAACTTAAAATACAAACTTTTAAAATTGTGTATGCTTTAGAACCTTGGGTAGAATAAAAAAGAATAATAGTTATATAAAAGTGAAAATAATAAAAGTGAATATAAAAATAAAAATAAATATAAATATTAAAATCCTCGACTGCAACAGGAACTTATTTTTAAACCATACTGAGAAGTGACCTACAAGGAAAGTAGAAGTAAAAAATAAAGCTATCGAATTAGACTTTTAAGCTTTAAAATACTTGTGATAGAGCAACATTCGTTTAGACCGGGGTAATTATAAGCATTTAGTCTTATTTGCCACAATAGCTCAAGTTCTTCTAATTTTAGGGGGGTAGGTCCACTCCTAAAAGTATCATTCATCTGGTCAATAATCATGAACTTGAACTTGTGGTTAGAATAAGTAATTACATAAAGACGTTAGTAACCCCCCCTATGCGTCCCCTTGTAGACAGTAGAGGTTCTCCAATATACTCCTGTGCCAAGGTTATCGACTCAATCCTACAAAAGTTTTTGGTTCACGAAAACCAAATTTGTAAAGACTCATGGTCTTTTTTAGAAAAAATAAACAAGTTGGTCTTTGATAAGGACTACAACTTCCTTACAATAGATGTCAAAGACCTATACACTTGTATTCCTCATGACATTGCTATGGATTGGGTCAGAGAGGAATTAAACTTACATGGTTGTTCTAGGAGGGAGTTAGACTTAATCGATCAATTAATGGACTTAGTCCTTAACAATAACTTTTTTGTCTTTGGCAATGACTTTTACTTGCAGAAAGTGGGTGTAGCAATGGGTTCCCCATGTGGGGCTAGCATAGCCAATTTGGTTATGGCACGGTGGGAACATCTGTTTGTACTGTCAAATGTTGATTACAAAGATAGAATAATTTTTTATACTCAATATTTGGATGATATTTTTATCTTGTTCAATGGTGATAAAAACATCAGTGAAAAATTACTAGATTATCTTAACAATACCACTTGTTTTCTGAAGTTTACATCAACTTTTTCTAGTGAGTTTATACCTTACTTAGACATTTTGTTGTCTAAGGACTATATACTTCAGAAATACATTGCCAAAATATTTAGGAAAAGTACATATTCTAATGCTTTTTTACATTTTTCAAGTTGTCACCCTTATCATCAAAAGCGGGCAGTCGTGAAGGGCCAGTTAGTCAGGGCAGCTAGAATTAACACCCTTGAGAAAGACTTTGATGATGAATGTCTCTTGTTAAAGAACATGTTTTTACAACAACGATCTTGTTGGGGAAGTAAAGTTGAAACGGTCTAAATGATTCTATAGACCCATCTTGGACGGTGGTAACATTAGGACTGCTTTTGAGAATACCCCTGGTCCTTCCACTTCAGATATTCATAATTCAAACACTGACCCGCTGTTTAAAGTACCATCTTTTATAACAACATTTTACGTCAACAGCAATGTCTGTTTCAACATCATTCATAAAAACTGGAATATTTTTAAGGGGGACTCTAGTATTTTCAATAAGGTAGGAGATAAACCTACAGTAATATATAAAAAAGCAAAAAATCTCAAAACATTATTAGAACAACGTCAATGTACTATTCCTAGAATAGTAGGCATGTACAAGTGTCAGTCATGCAATTATTGTCAATATGTCACTAAATCTAATAGATTTAAAGTCAATAATTGCCAGTATACTTTAAAATGTCGCGTTAATTGTAATTCAAAAAATGATTGTATATTTAGCCCAATGCCAGGCATGTCCTTCTTTTTATATAGGAAAGATGGAGAGACGTCTCCGTGACCGGGTATATGAACATATTTATGCAATTCGGAAACGCAAAAGTGAAAATGCTTTATCTAAGCACATAATTACTTATTCTAACCACAAGTTCAAGTTCATGATTATTGACCAGATGAATGATACTTTTAGGGGTGGACCTACCCCCCTAAAATTAGAAGAACTTGAGCTATTGTGGCAAATAAGATTAAATGTTTATAAATACCCCGGTCTAAACGAATGTTGCTCTATCACAAGTATTTTAAAGCTTAAAAGTCTAATTCGATAGCTTTATTTTTTACTTCTACTTTCCTTGTAGGTCACTTCTCAGTATGGTTTAAAAATAAGTTCCTGTTGCAGTCGAGAATTTTAATATTTATTTTTATTTTTATATTCACTTTTATTATTTTCACTTTTATATTACTATTATTCTTTTTTATTCTACACAAGGTTCTAAAGCATACACAATTTTAAAAGTTTGTATTTTAAGTTGTTTTTAAAGCTTGCATACTTGTTTATTGTGCTTGTACAACTTTAACTGTTAATTTACTTAATCATTTGGTCAATTGGTTTTACTATTTAAGCTATGTGAGTGAAGTAAGCATTGGTCTGATGAAGTTTGAACATTCTGTCAAACGAAAAGCGCTTAACCATTAAATTTGGATATATTATTTGTGTCTTTCTGTCGTGTGGTTCCTGGTTTGCCTCAGTTAGTCCTTTTATTAGTTTGTTTGTTCTTCGTGAATACATAGTTTTTGTTTTACTGGGGTTACAGTATTTTAGCCTGTTTAAGCAGCTTATATGGGTCAAAGGACTAGGGCAATTAACTTGTGTGGTGGTGTTCAGGGTTCTAATCTAGATGTAATCACTTATTTGTGCTTCCTTAGGCAGCACATATACTAACAGTGCATAGATCATGCAGAAGCTAGTTTTGGATAACTAAGTGGTAGGGGTGAAATCTGTAAATGATCATATCATTAGCAAGTAAGATCTAAGGATATGAGAGGAAATCATAGGGGAATTTGTTACCAAAGACTAAGAATAGCAGGGGCCAAATTTGCACTTTTAACTTAAGGGGCCTAAGTGGAAGGGGAAGAACTTAATTTGTTAGGAGTCGGGCAGTTAAGACATCCTTGAACCATAGAAAAGAGTCAGGGCTGACACTCAAGTTAATCCATCTGTAAAGGAGAAGGGAATGATCTACCAGATCATATGTCTTTATTAGGTCAACAAAGAGGGCCTTGCTAAGACTGCCTTTATCTATTTTCAGTAGGACATCTTCAGTGATTATCCAGAGTACATTCATGGTGCTACAGTCTACAAAAACATGCTGCTTCTAGGAGAGGAAATAATAGTTCTAAGCAGAAGGTTAAAAATATGGAAATTTTATGAAAAAATAATCTGAGTTGGAAGAATAAATATAGGACAGAAGTGACAGCTTCTGCATTTGATTTTTTTGGTAGAGTTTTGATTATGGCAATTTTCCAGATGAGAGGAATGAGAATGTTAGTTAGGCAGGGATTATACATATGGATAAGTTTTAAGGACAACTTTGCATAAGCAAATGAACCAGACATTTGGATTATCAGATCTTGAGGGAGTATCTAGGGGGATTTCATTTTAAAGAGTTTCAATGTCTTTCTCTCTAATGAGTTAAGTACTGTTAATGAGTACTTAGTATACTAGTATTTATTTCTACCTTATTCTTCTATTCTCACCGTTCCTACCCCTATCCCTTTCCTCCTTCTAATACTCTCTCTTATCCTCTCCTCCTAGGCTACCTTCTCTTGCCTTGACTCCCCTAGCTTTCTCTGATACTTTTTCCTTTCTCCTTTGGTCTACTCTGTGTGTCCCGCTCCGTTCGCCCTGCGGGCTCACTCCGCTCCCCTCCCTACCCCCAATTCCCACCCACCCCAGGGGTCCTAGCCTTATACTTCTCTAGTCCCACCCACTACCTTACTACCCTATCCTCCTGCTTCCCGCCAAATTTGAACCCCTCCCCTCTCCACACCCCACATCCTCCTCCTACTTTCCTCTATTGTTTACTAACCTTCCTATCCTAAGACCTGCTTCTCTCCTCTACCTCTATTATCTCTTATTTCTATTTCATTCCACACACTTAAGCTGTCCCTCTATCTTGCATATACCTTAATATCCTTATCACTAGTCTTACTTCTTACTACTATCCTTATCACTAGTCTTACTTCTTACTACTTACTCTACCTCTATTATCTCTTATTTCTATTTCATTCCACACACTTAACCTGTCCCTCTATCTTGCATATACCTTAATATCCTTATCACTAGTCTTACTTCTATATTATTCTTTCCTATTAACTTATACACTTACTACCACCTTGCTAACCCTTATCATATACCTCTACTTTATAATCCCTTCTACCTTACTCACTCATAATAATGGCCCTCAACTTATCCACATGGCTTATACTCTCATTGCTACTCTTAACTACTCTCTTCTCTACTTACCTCCTTTCTTTCTTAGAATACCCACTCAACATTCAGCCCTTCAATAAACAGAAACTTACTTCTACCTTCCACACTCCTCTCAGTTCATTCCTAAATGTCAATTCCACCTTTAGCTACAACCTAGCCAAATTCCATAGGCACTCTCACCTCACCTACACCCTATCCTCAGATAAAAAAGTGAAACCTCTTACCCTTCTAAAGAGCAACCTTACACCTACACCTGATGACCCTACCTTAAAAGACGGTGATGTTCACCCCAACCCTGGCCCCATGAATCCTTCTCTGCAAACATCCAGACCAACCTCCAATAACACCCTTCTCTTAGGGCATCTTAACATATGCAGTGTAAACAACAAAGTACCCTACCTACATGCCCTCCTAGATACTCACGGTTTTGACATTCTCTGTCTCTCTGAAACCTGGCTTAAGCCAGCCACCAAAGACACCAAGGCTATAATATACTAAGGCTTGACCGTACTAAACGAAAGGGTGGTGGAGTAGCGATTCTGTTTAAGAATCATTTCAACATCTCTACCCTGTCAGCCTGTCCAACCCAGGTCAGTAAAGTGGAAGCCATCATCACTAAACTCACACTAAATGCAAAGAAAGCCCTTTACATCATCTGTATGTATATACCTCCTGGCAACAATATACCTATCTTAGAAGACTTTCTTAGTTGGGTTTCCATCAACTACCCCCAGGAAACTATAATTCTTGGTGACTTTAATATAGACTGGAATACCATCAACGCTGACAATCCCACCTCTCACATCAACCTAAATGGTTTCACCCAAACCATTACCTCTACTACAAGGCTTAACAAACTAAGTAAAAAACAAACCATTTTAGACTGGATACTCATAAACAAAGTTAACATCACATACAACGTAGGTACTATGCCTGATGACCTCAGTGATCATTGCTTAACCTTTATCACAAGAAAGAAGAATGACTATCCACACCTCCCTAATATAAGAAATATACGATCTACCAAACACTTTAAAACTGACCTATTTCAAAATGAACTCAGAGCTTGTAACTGGAACCCCTTAAAAATACTTCCACTTAACGAAGCAGTATTATTCTTCAATTCTACTTTTCTTTCCATTTTGAATAAACATGCTCCTGAGCGTACCATTAGAATGAGGTCAAATACAGCCCCATGGCTCTCAAATGAAACTAAGAAACTAATCCTCTCTAAAAACAAGGTTTGGGCCAAATGGAGGTGCCATAGAATCAACTCTGATTTCCTTCATTTTCGTCAACTTAGAAACCTTACCAAAAAAGCTATAATAAATGACAAAAGAAAGTTTTACTGTGAACTACAAGAAACCCATTTTAATAAACCAAAACAATTTTGGTCTTCAATCAATAGACTCCTATCTCCAGGTACAGCCAAAACTCCCTCCCCACTAAATGCTGACCCAGACACCCCTGACCAAACTGCCAATGCTTTTAACTCCTTCTTTTCTGAGACCATTCAATCCCTTGCAAGTCAACTGAACACTAATAACTTCTACCCTCCAAACAATCTAGCAAACTCCTCTTACAACTTCTCTCTACAACCTGTCTCTACCTCTTTCATCTACAGACTTATCCTCAAACTGAAACCCTGTACCCCCTCTGCTGACAAGCTTCCCTCCCTTTTTCTGCAAAAGGCAGCCAAAGAAATTGCCTACCCAATAACTATACTCATAAATAGAACCATCCAAGAAGGAACTATCCCTGACATTTGGAAAGTCTCTCATATTATCCCACTACACAAAGGCGGTAACTCTATCGACTATTCTAACTTTAGACCAATTGCACTTCTCTCACCTTTAGCAAAGGTAATGGAGAAATGTATTCATCAACAACTTGTACAATATCTCTCCCTACACAATATTATAGCTAACTGTCAACATGGTTTTAGACCCCACCATAGCACCACCACTGCCCTCCTTTCCTTTGTTGATACTATCAACAGCAATCACAATAATAACCTTTTCTCTTCCGCACTTTTCATTGACCTTTCAAAAGCTTTTGACATGGTTAACCACTCTTCTTTAATTAATATTCTGGAATCCCTCTCATTTGATAAACTTACCATAAAATGGTTTAGTTCATATCTCAGCAACAGACAACAAGCCATTCTTTGGGACAACCACATCTCCTCCTTATTGCCCATTTCTATTGGAGTCCCTCAGGGCTCTCTTCTTGGCCCACTTCTCTTCTCCCTCTTTATTAATGATCTCCACTCTGTTATTCCACAAGCCACCTGCATTCAATACGCTGACGACTCCACAATTATTTGTTCAGCAACCTCCTCTTCTGACCTAATCACACTAACCCAAAATATCTTCAACACAGTAGAAACATGGTTTACTAGACGATACCTCCTCCTTAATGCTAAAAAAACTAAACTTCTCCTCTTCACCCCCACCACTCGTACCTCCCCATTACATTTCACCATCCTGTCTAACAACAATACTGTCATCTCTCCAGACTCTACAACTAAACTGCTAGGAATAACCATTGATAACAATCTCTCTTTTGATCAACACATCAACAACACCATCAAATCTGTAAACAGAAAGATTGGATCCTTATACCAGATCAAACCATTTCTCACCCTATCTGCTAGAGCTACTATTGCCCACTCCCATCCTATATCCACTCTCTTTTATGCCTCTCCTATCTTCACTAACCTCAAGAAATCTAACCTAAACAAACTAGCAACTTGCTACAATAACATTGCCCGCTTCGCCACTGGCAACCCCTTCAGAACCCATCACTGCCTTAATTTGAAACATCTAGGCTGGCTAGAACTACAAAACTATCTTACACTCACACAACTCACTATTGCCCACAAAATTTTGTACCAACCTGATAACACCCCTATTCTATCACAGCTTTTACCCTCTTATAACAATCTCACCTCCCTTCACTCCTCTTCTAAACTCTTGACCAAACCCATAAAAGCTCACAACCTAGCTGGTGACTCTCTATTCACTAATACCGCAGGCCGAGTATGGAATTTACTACCTAGGGATATAACTCTAATCACATCCCTACCCCTCTTCAAACAACAAATCAAACTGTACTTCCAAAATCACTGGCTTTGCTCATGTAGTACACCTGACTAACTTCTCTCCCCCCTCTCCTGACCTTTAACCTTACCTTGTGCTTAATACCTAGCATATACCTTTTCTTTCCCTTGAAGTCACTCTATGCTCTGACCTATTTCTCTAACCTCTCCCATATCCTCTTGTTTGTCTTTCTTTTTTCTCTCATTTCTTGACTTCTGTCTCTTCCCTCTCTTCTTACATTACATTTTTCCTCCTTCTTCTCCTCCCACTTGCATTTTTTTTTCTTATTGTAGTAGGACCCATATGGCATAGCCTGTTTGTAATTAGTAAGAAGCCTTGAAACTGTCCTATCTCTAGTCAGGACTTTTAATGATGGTGTGCCTTAATTTTTGTTAATTTTATCACCAAGTTTTATTATTACCAATTTTTATTTGTTTTATTACTAATGTTGTCTTACTTTTATTCTATGTGTTTATTAATAATATGTCTCATTGTTATGTTCTATGTGGAGCTTTTCTCCCCGGGCCTCTACTGAAAATGGAAATATATCCAGCTAGACTAGCCCGGTCAACAAATGTAAAATAAATAAAATAAAATAAAATAAATAAAAGTTTTTAAGAAGAATAGAATGAAATGAATGGATGAGGAGGGGATGTGCTGTAGGGGGAATAAAGGGGTGTAAATGAGCTGGGGTAATGTAATAAATTCTTTGAGGAAGTCAGAACTTGTGAGTTGGCCTTGTGAGTAATGTAAGTTATTAGGAGAGGGAATATTTTGTGTGGGATTATGTTCTTTTAAGAGACTAACTCCCACCAGAAGTGTTTGTGTTTTTCCTAGAAATTTGCTATAGCTTAAGGCAGTTGGATTTGTATCTTCTTATGGCTTGTTTACATAAGGTGATGAAATGGTTTTCAATTTTTTGTGTGAGGTTGATTTTCCATTTATGCAATGACTCATCATGTGGTTGTAGACATTGTTTAATCTCTGAGGCCATCCAACTACTTTTGATATTTTTTGGTAAGGGGCAGGGATGTAGCTAGGCATATTCACTGTACTTAAGTGAGTACATTTTTGTTTTTTGTTTTTCTGACCATCTCTTTAAACATTACAATGCTATTAAAAACATGCTTTCCTAAAAAGAATATACCTCTAAAATAGCCTTTTTATGGTTACAGGTGTTAACAACTGAAAATAAAAGTGTCCCTTTCTGAGTGCACAGGGACAACATTTTGAGAGTCAAGTACATTTTTTTAAAAGGATGTGTGTAGTGGGGGCAACAGCATAAGGTTTGAGTATAAAATATAAATTTCTGGCTGCACCCCTGCTAAGGGGAAAGAATTTATCTTGGAAACAGAGCAGATATTGTTTCAGTGTTAAAGCTACATTGATGAAGTCCTGAGAGATTATTGCAGACCAATATATGGTGCTATGGTGCAGAGATATCTTTTTAATTTCTCAAAGTTGGTAGCAAATATCTATCTATCTATCTATCTAGAGAATGGTGTCTAAGTATGTGAAAGGCTGTTTTAGTATGTGAGGGACTGTTCTAATGCATTACACTGATGTTTTGTCGATCATGTGTGCATATGAGATAAGTAGGAAGATATCTGGCAGTTTGGTTCAGAGGTTTAAAACTATATGTTTCTAGACCCTGCAGTAATTTTGGATTGATTCACATAGCCTCCATTTTCTTATCATATGACTCTGTGTAAACTACTTAACCAAACAATGATCTAGGGTAATTGGGAAACAGAGACATGCATATCAATGGCCTCCTGGACCATGTGCCTAGAAACTACCCATGAAACTTTAGGAAGAAATCTAAGAATTACTAGTAATTAAACAATGTGTCAGTAAAGTCTCTCACTCTTTCCTCTCTTTCTCTACACACACACATGTATACATATATATATATATATATATATATATATATATATATATATATATATGTGTGTGTATATATACATAAAAGAGCACTGAATTTGCTTTTAGTCAAAATCTGTTTTGTTGATACAATTTGTTTGACTAAGCAGATGGTTGACAGGAATGCAAAACCACATAATTCCCAGGGTTAGGGAGTATGCTGTTAACCATATATTGGGCTAGTTAGTAGTATTTTTTCTTTTTTTTGTTTTATTTTTGCATGGTCAAGACATGTCTTTGGCTCACCATCTCCTTTTTCAATTTTTTTGTCAACATTATGGATGTTGACATTTAGATATATTGATCTTATTTAGCAGACCCATATAGAGAAAAAGAAAAAGAGAGAGAGAGAGAGATGAGCATGGGTACCCGTAATCAAAGATATCAAGGAGATTCAGAGGAATCCAGACGTGGGAAGGAGAAATCACAGACAGAATCAGTTCTGGAGAAAAGATATTTTCCTGGGACTGCATACCAGTAAAAAATAACGTCTTATTACCTTGAAGTGGACTAGAACGGAATAATTTTGTGGGGATTCAACACATCAGTTGTTATAAAATATTTTCTCTTTAAACAGCAGATACTGCTTCTTTTGGCAAAGTCAGACATTTTATTTTAAGTCATATAAACAAAATTATTTTTATAACAAGACTTGTATGTCAGCTGCTTAATCACCCATATTGGTGGAGAATGTGGGCCTAAAACTTAAGCTTAAACTTTTCCTGAAGTGCTTGCCCAAGCTGCTTCTGCAAAGTAAATGCCATTCCCAGTACAATGATGTTTTTGTTAATCATCAGTGGTGTTAAAGTAATACTCTTCTTGGTGTTAAGTGCTATACTAGAGCACATCACTATCACTACAAACTGAATATAGCTGTTCCCACTTGCTCTTCAGTAACTCTTACTGCTGTAAGAGATGAGAGCATCTATTTCTGGTCCTTGTGCTGCTTATGAGGTAGATATTATATAAGTGCTAGTGTGTGTCCCTGGGGGGGCCACACATACTGCCTAGAGTTTCTAACAGAAACCCACTTCACTTTGCATCTCTGATAAGATGGTTACTATGCAATAACTTCTACAGACAATCATGACCACTGCTAAAGGAAGTATAGTACTCACCATGTTCACTGCAACTGCATGAGCAGTGCCTCTTCTGAAGCCTTTAGCGTAGGAGAAAGGCTTGGAGGCATAAATTGTAGCATTTGAGTAGATCACTAGCCAGAAGTATGGGTCTGAGGTGACTAGGCTTAAATACTTTCTGCACAAGTAACAGGGAACCCCCTCATGCTTTCATGGAAATAAAAACAACAGACTACAGGGACTATGAAAAAGGCAAGAAATGTTTGCTTGCACAATCTGGGGTCACAGAAGAGGCCCCCACTCTCAAAACTGATGAGTGAACTTTTTAAAAATAGAATGGTTTGGTCTCAGTTAAGTGAACTAAAACAGTATCTTTATGGCCGAACCCAGAGGGTTGCAATAGCAAGGGAAAATAACCAAGATCTTAGTAATTAATAGATTTAAACAGGCATTGTCAACTATAGTTAAAAAGTGGTTATGTCAGATCCAAAATGTTCTGATAGCTTTATTTGAGTAGTTGAGAGAACCTTGCGTAATGCAGACATATAAATGGAATTTGTTTGCAGCGCATGAAAGTTCATTTGTTAGAACAACAGAGGCAAACATACATCTACTTTGCTTTAAATATGGAACAAGGGGCCACATTGTTAGATTCTGTAATGGTGGTACTAACACTGATATGAACTGTAATAATGCTGATAAACTTGTCAATGATGTAGAATTAATTTTACTTTCTTATTGGTATTTGTTTACTAGGATAGTCTGAATGAATCTACAAAGTAACCACTTTCAGTGAAGGCCCAGGGAGGAAAGGTGCATACAATTGATATTGAATACAAGCATAGAATAAACACGTTAGACTAACTATAGTACAGTAACAATTTACAGACATTTTCACCATTCTACCTACCAAAACAAATTCAAGAAAGTCAAAAAACATATTTATGCTACAGTGAAATTCCACAGCAGTTCTCAGTCCTTGGAAGAGAAATTCAGATGCATTTATTAAAAGTGTAAAGCTGGATACAGAAATATCAAACTGGCAAAAGAGAGGTTACTGAAGATGCAAGGTTGATAATCACTACATTTGAAAGACTAATGAAGTTTTATTAGATCAATGAGGGATATATAGATACATCAGATAATTGTAGAAGTGGCCAGCAGTCAGATCATGATGGGAGTAGTTGGCATAAGCTGGAAAAGGAGCGAGGGGAAGATAAAGCACATTGCAGTTTGTACAGTATGATGAATAGGAAAGGAGAGTATTTGAACCAGGGTATAAGTGTGTGGGACATGCTATAAAGTAGGTGGTGGTGTAGGATATTTTTACAAAAGATTCAGGAGGGAGTAGAAGGAGGATATTTGTATTTGTGGTAAACTGATCAGAGTAAATTATTCTGGTGTGGAACAGAAGTATTGCCAAGAGTCCAGAAACAGCTGTTTAAGTTAGTGTTTAAAGAGATTGTTACTGTTGTTTTGATTAGGCTATACTGGTAAATTGTACCGTAGTCTAGAGACATAGGAGGAAGTTGTAGTTTTCTGTGGAGTGAAGAGGTCTGGCTGAGGAGTATATTTGCAGTTTGTTTTTCATCACTGGGTATTTTTCAGGATTCTAGATGAGTTTCTTTGTTTTTATCAGTTGTGAAAAAAGGTAGGGAGTAGGACAGGTCTTGCTAGGAGAGTTGTTTAAGAGCAAGGTAGTGGTGGTCTTTGTCATGTTGGTGATAAATTCTGTGACTTTATTATGACATTATTCTAGAGAGTTTGACGGCGAGACCATGGAGCAACAAAGGGGAGAGTTGGGAGAAAGAAGGCTGAAGAAACATTTTTTTAATGAAATGGTTAAGTAAGGAGAGATTCAATATAGATAGCCAAGTATTCCATTAGTTTTCTTTACTGTTTCTTTCATATGGTAATCAAATTTTAAATTTTCTTCAACAGTGACTCTTACAAGTTTTCTGTGGGATACCAGTTGAATATTAGTACCATTTGATGAGCTTATGGTATACAGAGTTTTTTTAGAGAGATGTTTTGGGGTAAATAGGATTAACTTTGATTTTTTAGGGATTCAGTAACAGCTGAGAGTTGAAAAGCCAAGCTATGACAGATGGAAGAAATTCATGAGTTAGTTTTTGAAGTTTCTCAATGATTTTTTTGCATTGCAGAGGAGTGCAGCATCAACAGCAGATTGCACAAATGTGTCACGCCTGCTAGCTGTATGGAGATAATCTATGAATATGATGAATAAAAGAAGTTTGAGAATGGATCCCTGGTGGACACAAACTGAGATGGGAAGGAAGGAGGAGAAAGTGTTCTGCCATTTTACAACCTGTGATCTATTAGATAGGCAACTTTTAAACCATGAAGACAGTGGTCTTTCAAGTCCCATGGAGGCCAGCTTTTCTATTAACTTAGTATGGGAGACTGTGTCAAATATTTTGTCAGGTCTAGGAACATAATAGATGTGAGGTTTCTCATGTTTTTGTTTTGGTTTATATTAGTGATGAAACTGAGAAGGGCAGTTCTGTGATGTGGGTGGCAGCCAATTTGTGTAGGAGATAGGAGGTTATTGTCAATGATATAATTGAGAAGTTGTAATTGAATTGTATCTTAGATTGGGGGGGCAGGATGGCATTGAGTCTACAGTTGGATAAATCAGTAGTGGTACCCCTTTTGTGTAGTGGAAGAATGTAGAATTTCATTTATAATATAGGTATATGATTTTCCTTTCTGGATCAGTTGATTAAGGTGGATGTTGGATATGTTTAAGGCATCTGCTGCACTTCTGATGTATTATGTGGATAAATTGCCAGGAGCTAGAGTGATGGGTTTTACTTGATGGAAATTTTTTTCTAAATGTTGAGGTGACAACTGGAGTAAAGGAGAGATATTTAATGGTGTTTGTGTGAGTTGGGATAGAGATGGTGTTGTAGTAATGGAGTTTTCTTAGCAGAGAGGAAACTGAATAAGTTAGGAGTTTAATTGGGCTGTTATACTTTCTGTTTGGGAGATTATGGAGGGGGTTGGTTGGGTAGCATGGCCAGGGTGCAGGAAGTGATTAATTGAAGACCAGAAGAGTTTGGGGTTGTTTTTGATATGTATTTTGTATATTTTTGTCCTGCTTAATTGTATTTGGTTTTGCTTCTGAAGTATGTAAAGGTTTGAAGGTTGGGTTCAGTTTTGTTTGTTTTTTTTTCCCATATTTTTCAACCTTTGCCTGTCTGCTTCATAATCGTTTTAGTTTGCTTGGTTTAAATATGAGCTGTTCTGCTTTTGATTTGTTTGGTTCTAATTGGGCCATGTGAATTCAAAGCATTTAAGAAAGTAGTGTTAAGCAGGGATACCACTTCATCTGGTGGGATAGTATTTAGTGAATTCCATTTAAATAGTTTTAGGTTAGAGGTGAATGTGTCTTTTCTGAAAATGGATAGGTCTCTGGCATGGTTATATCAATGGTGTGTGTGTTGGCATGATTCCTGATAATCAATGTTGGTATATGCTTCATTTATGGTATTAGTGAGGGACCCACTTGAAGTAATATTATTAGGGAGTTAGTCAGAATTCAGTCAATGGTAGAATTCTGTGTGACATTTTTATTGCATCTGGTAGGGTTAGAATTGAACTGATTGAGACCTTATAGGTTTATGGCATTGATTAAGGTGTTTTTATTTACATTTTGCCAGTCAGTGTTAAAAGATGTGTAGTATAATAGTTTCTTATTCAACCCTTGATGAGGCCCAGTGAAAGAACTCTTCAGCAGTTGGGATATTGTAGCTTGGGAGTATATAAATGCCTGTTATACATAAGCATTTGTGGTAGTTTATTTCAAGTGAGGACAATAAATTGCCAAAGATAGCATTTAGGGAGGGCTGCTTTGATAGAGGGAGCAATGCAGTGTGTTTTGGTAGATTAAGGCTACACCACCCCCTTTACTCTTTTTCCTATCTAGTATATTATGCCCAGAAGGAAGAATTGCTTCATACATTATGAGCTGGATTCATAAACGGCTAATTTCCACATTGCTGTCAGGCCTGCACACACTAGAGCACACTAGTTTTCTATTCATTAAATAACTCTACACATCATGTAGAGCCACCAAACAAATGTAAACAGCACAGTATGCTAATGAAAACATATGCAGCTGAATTACATGTGAATTAACCAATTCAATATTGCACAGCCATTCAGGAAGCTATAAAGTAACTGTGTAGATATGGTATAGACCTTTGCCATGAACATCAAATCCTATTGTAAAAAGACCACATCACACTTTTAAAAAAGGAATATTAGGGGCTGCTGCTGCTCCCTTGCATGTCTATCTGCAACAGGCTTAAATCTGTGCTGCTAATGCAACTGATAAACCTTGTCCAGGGAGAAGGGTGTTCAGACCACATTTAACATATCATGTACTGCATAATATTGAAATAGTAGAGCAATACAGGGTTGATAGGGAAACACTACAGGAACTCTGCAACCTTTGCCGCCCCTACCTCAAATCCAGGTGAAATTGAGGAGAACCTATACCACTGGAAACTAAGGTATGTGTAGATTTAAGGATTTTAGTTACTGGTACATTCCAAAGACTCACAGGGGATATACTAGGGGTGTCACACGCCTCACCCTCAAAACTATTTCATCAATATCTTAATGCTATGATAGTTCATGCAAGGGAGTACATCTATTTTACATGCACACCAGAGGGAGAACAAGAATAATGCAAGAATTCTATGCTGTAGCACACTTCCCTGAAGTCTTGGAGATCATATACTGCACTCACATAGAAATAAAAGCCCCACCTGGTGAACAGGGAAGGACATACAGCAACAAGAAGGGGTTTCACTCAGTCAACTGCCAGGTTGTCTGTAATACCAGAGAGATCATCCTCAATATCTGTGCAGCAACCAAGGCAGTTACCATGACTCACACATATGGCACACCTTGGAGTTGTACTCAAGGTTTGTCAGGGGTGATGTTTCACAAGGCCATCTCCTGGGTGATAAAGGTTATGTACTGGAACCATGGCTCATGGCTCATCCATCAGAAATGCACACACACCCACAGAGGAAGGATACAACAATGCCCACGCTCTAGCTAGAAACATCATAGAGTGTGTTTGGCATGCTGAAATTACTGTTCTGCTATCGATACATAGTAGGGGGTGTCCTGCAGTATGACCCAGGCAACTGTGCAGAAATTCTAACAGTCTGTGCCATGTTGCACAATATCATCTTGAAACAACTGCAGCAGGGACAGCAAGGGCCAGTACCATACATTCATGAACCACAGGCAAGATCTGTACCTCCAGCTCATACAGATGATGATTTTGAGGGAGAACATCCAGCTACAGAGGTAGCTAGCAGATGTAGGTGTGCACAATACCCCCTTACCCTGTCTAAGAGGCAAAGGATGGCACACACGCTCAACACCTAAGACTCAAAGGTTAGGGTACACACTCAGCAACTAGGAGACAAATGATAGCATGCACACTAACCAGCTAATCAATATACATAACAACCTAAGCACATACAAATATTAAAAGTGATGACATCCAATGTCCACAAACTTTACATACCCATGACAGAGACAACCTCAAAGCACACAACCCATAACTGCAGTAATGTGAAGGTATGTGTGAAACCTGTAGCATACAAATAAATGTGTAAGAAGGTAAACTACCTGCATACTGTCAGTCTCATACCTATTCACTCTGTGTATCAGACATATATGCAACCTTAAGTCAAACCCAAATGAACAAAGGCCATGGCACAGTCATCATCATTCTCACAGGGGGTGTGCAGTATGCCAAGAATGACACCAAAGACATGTGGATGCTGTCCCTCCTCCAGAAGATGTACCATCACAGACATTGCCTGATTCAGTGTGTCACTGATCCTATCCAATGAGTCACCCACACAGTTGAGGCAGTCACTCAATAGCAAATGCTAACACAATACTTTGTAGTAGTCATACTAACTTGGACAACACATCAAAAACTGAGATATGTGCAGTATACCAGCAATGAATTTTTAAAATTGCATACATTACAAAATTCTTTTTTCTGTTGCATTCAAAATATGAACATGTAAGCAGTTTCTTTAGAGGACAAACATAACTGATGAAATAGTGCAGTAATCTATAGAACAATCTCCCCCAAGTAACTAGCAATAATGCTTTGTCTGTATCCAGTCTCCCCTTCTTCCACTTCTCTAGCTAGACTACTAACTTTCTATAGTGTAAATTCAGCCCTCTGAGTACTGTGAAGATGCAAATGAGGTGTGAAATCATTAGCATTCCCGAATACAAAAAAAATAACTTGGTGTTGGGGATGTAAACATGGTGTAGGTAGCTACATGATTGCATGCACATAGTCCTAGGATGGAGCAATGAAAATTGTTAGCTGCTAATGGCTTGCAAGTGTTACTGATTACTCTGATGACACATCAAGCAAACTGAAGTAACTGTTCTCTCTGAAATGTTTGTATCATGCAGAGTAGGCTTAACAATAAAAGTTTATGGACCTTGAGAGCTATGAGAAAAACCATAACAGCATTGATATCCTTGTACTAAGAGTGCATTGTCCATCCGCTGCTAAAAATCTGTCTGAAATGCTGATCAGCTATATTGCACATTGAAACAAAGATGCAAATAAATGCCAAGATATTGCATGTCTGTAGTTAAGCTGAGAGGAAGATGTTCAGAAAATAAAGAGAAAAAAGAGCTGGCAGTGTTGGGAATCTGACATTAAAATGGTGTGGGCTACTATTAGCATAAAGTTGTTGTTTCTCTTTGTCTTTTCGGCTTTTCCCGGTTAGGGATCACCACAGCAGAACTCTGGTCCGCTAATGATTGGCAGTTGATTTTTATAGTGCCGAGTTGCCAGCCCGATGGCCAACCTTCAGTGAAGGCACGCCCATTCATGCATATCTTTCGTAGGCGACTCAACCACGGGGAGGACATGCAGACTCCACACAGAAGGCATTCCAGCCAAGAATCGAACAGGAGAATCTCTTGCTGTGAGGCAACAATGCTACCACTGTACCACTGCGGATTCAAGTATTTGTCAATATCACATTGATCTAGACATGTTCAAGCAAATGAGAAAGGAACAATTTTTGGTCCTATTTTGGCAGCAAAGAGGGATAAAAAACACAACTAAGTGTATGTTGTTATTGCACTGAGATGAGGGTTCAATTACAGATAGGGTGGTGTCTGACAGAGTTTATACATATATTTCTGATTATATGATCAGGTTGTAACTCACACAGATCTGATAAACTTCCCAATCCTGCCTTTTCATTATTATTCCCTGATATTTGCTAATACTGGCAATTTCTTTTTTCATTTTTTTGTTTTGCTCATCATTTGTGTGGGTTTTGGCAAAGCGCAGTGATGACTGGTAGCATTTTGAAGCAGTGAATGAGAGTCCACTGCCCAAGGTACAAACTGAGAGATTTAATTTGTCATGCCATCAGTAGCGCATTTTAAAGTGAAAGAGGTGCGCTTTGCTACAGCACTCTGAACAACAGCAAGAGAAGAAATTATACATTGCATCTGAATATCAGTGCTGCACATGGGTGAAATTAAATAATTTTAATGAATACATCTTGAAGTTCCACGCTGCTTGGAATGTTTGTAGCAGATATGAAAATGCAGTTTGTGTTTAGTTGTGTAATATAAATTGTTATACATGTTTTTCTGCCTGTGTAATTTCTGCATTGCTTAGTAGAGCTGAAAAAGGGCTCACATGTAAAGGAAAGAGTGAGCAATTTCATTTCTGTAATGTCCATTAGTGCAAACAGGTTTGGCACCAATACACGGTATTTCTAATGAGTGAGTGATGTGCATATTTTATATACCTGTTTCTGTGGCAGAAGCTGTAAATGCAGTGACTTTGCCCCTTTACCAGAGTTTCTCTGGAGTTCACATCAATACAGTGTGAAGGGAATTCGGGAATTACTACAGCAGATGTATGACTTACTTTCATCAGAACATTATATACTGTTTCCTGTTTCTTGCCTTTTGCAGCTGCTCACTGCAGAGCGGTACAAAATCAAGCTTACTTGCTTAAGGAAAAAGGAACAAATTTTGTTTGGGAAGTCTTCTGTCGTGCAAAGTGTAAGTACACTAACTTCAGAGTTAGAATACAGTTGACCCAGGGTTCAAATCCAGATAACACTTATTTTTACAAAGGGTGTCAGAATGCAATTTCGAATGATGCTTTCATTAAGAAGGTAACACTACACAGAAATGGCTATCATAATTATGTTTATTGCAATAAATGTGTCATTAATGTTTTAAGTAGCATATCTCATAAGTGATTTACATATGAAACACAGTTTAGATTGCTTGCATTTCTTTAACAGGATAATTATTACAATGAATTAATAATGTACTTGCACATCTATGATGGGTAGAATACTTTTGTTAAAATCAGCTTCTCTCCTCATATAGCCTTTAGGACAGTATATGTAGTGAAGTATGTAGGTACCATACCACAACATGTATTAATCAACTCATGAAAGTCCATCAGACATACATTCACAAACAATAATAATGACTCTTTCATGGGAATGCATTTCACAAGATTTCCTAAAGTCACACACAAACAGTCCTATCTGATGTATATCTCCATTCATACTGAATGCAGTTAATCTGTAATGAACATGGTTGAAAGGAAGTTCTCTTGTAGCACTGACAAATAATCACCTTGACTGAAATTTAGGCATAATTTCTTCCTTATGTTTGATTCGCACATTGATCAAAAGCTTTTTACAGTGTGTAATTCCGGAAAGTTATGTGCCAAGGCATCCTATTTAAACCCCCAAAACACCAAGGATAACAATCAAAGCCATTGAGCTTGTTGGTTCTGAGGTTGAGGACTAGATTCTCACTGTTCTCAGGCTTTACATGGGTGGGCCTCCAATGTCCCCTACCTGTCCCCAATCATGGTGTCCCCCAAACTTTTGTCTCCATCACCATCCTTGTCTGCCTTGTTTGCTCAGTATGTCTGTGCCTTTCTCACCTGACCTTCGTATCTGACCATCATATTCCTAAGCCCCTTCCCCAACAATCCTGTCTCTTTGAAAGTTATAAAAAGTAAAAAAATGGGCACCTGTCCCACAAAAAAAAATTACAGTCCATCTTCTCTGCAAGACCACACTGATGTCATCCTCCATAAAGTGTAGTCTCGCGCTACAAAATTCAGACTTCTGTAGTGGTGCTTACCTTGATTAGTGTGCTGTATTGACTGCAGATAAATAAATGGGGGGTTCTAATCTCATGGCAGTCAGCTTGTATGTGTGTACATGGAGTTGTGTAAATATGATATTAACTACTGCTGGCCTTAATAAAATGGCAGTCTGAAGTAGATTTTACAGTGCAGTATGAGTCCACAGCACTATCAGACCCTTTTCCCAACCACATCTTCTCAGCAGCACAATCCTGATGTCATGCTCTATAAAGTTTACTCTCACACTAGTGAATTCTGACTTCTGTAGTGGTGTTTGCATTAAGTACTGTGTCCTCTAGATAGGTAGGAGATTCTAATCTCACAGTAGTCAAATTGTGTGTGTTGCAGTGCGGCCATTGCATAATTGTAGGATTAATTCAACAGGTGTGCTCATTTGACTCCCAGTTGTCAGAAAAATTTATATGGTCAGATCAATCCCACATCCCTTTTTTACTCTGTTCACAAATGCATACTGTCCACAACACACCGATGAGGCCATCATTTCAGTTATGCACTCTCACCCCAAGAGTCAGACCTGTCCTGTAGCTTGTGCATATAATACACTTGTGTATAGATTGTTTCAGTCAATAGCCAGGGAATTCAAATACAGCATTGAAATTCTCCTGATTTTGTCTGTGTGTGTGTGTGTGTGTGTGTGTGTGTGTGTGTGTGTGTGTGTGTGTGTGTGTGTGTGTGTGTGTGTGTGTGTGTGTCTGTCTGTGTGTGTGTGTGTGTGTGTGTGTGTGTGTGTGTGTGTGTGTGTGTCTGTGTGTGTCTGTGTGTGTGTGTTAGTAATTTCACATAGCTGTAGAAGTCTTTTTGTACACACATCTCCTTTGCATGACACAGCTGATGTCATCCTTTCAAAGAACCTGTGTGACTCACATGCAATCAGATTTTTCCTGTGGTGTGTGCGTATAATACATTTGTATGTAGATTCTGTCAGTTGAGATAGGGAGTTTACGTCCTTAACTGTTCTGCATTAAAGACATCCCCTGCAATTATACTTTGTACGTATAAAGTGACGGAGGCCTTCCTCATCAATTTTAGACAATAAAAATGATGGGCAAATGCAGTACAGCTGATTGAATGAGTTCACACAGTTCAACAGTCATGATAGTTTCACTGTGGCAAATGTAATTAATAGCCATATTGTTATTTGGAGGAGTTATACAGCTTGACATTCAGTTCTAGCATAGGGTTTCATTTTGTGTGAATGTACTGACGTCACACAACAAACATTACACTGCGTCAGTCTATCCCTTGATATGTTGCACGAACACATGTGAATGTAGCTTTGGATTTCATGGCAGTAGATATTTGTTTTAACAATGTCATGGTGAGTGTCCCATTTTGGCACATGCATTGAGTCCTGTGGTGTACACATGTGCTCTAGTTCTTGAGTGGTAAGTGTACAGACATAGAGAGAAACCTTCCTTGACCATGGAACATTGATTTAGGACTGATTACAGTTGTGTGCACCTGAGCACACATTTAATTGACATTAGTCTGACATGCTGATATGACATTCATTATTAGGGATCCTTTCTTAATTCACACATTCATTTCATTTGTTTGTACACAGCACTGGGGAATGCATGGCATCATAGTGTTGTGTTTGCATTTGTCCTTATCTGTCTGCACTATAACTGTGTCAGGCAGGAGTGCATTATGCCAGGGTAATATGTATGTCACATTCTGCTCCCACATTTGTAACACCACACACACCTAGATATGGGATGCATAACCATTAGAATATTGAAGTGCATAACTCCCTCCAAGGGTGATCGTCCTCGCACATGTATCAGGTCTATATCTGTGGTGTACACAGTTAATACATAGGTCAGTGTTAATGATGGGATGGGATGAGTTTGATTCTTGCAAAAGTAGATTGTGGCTTCTGAGACATTACTATTTTCCAAATATCCCACAGTGTATATACTGTCCTTGTGAAGTGTCATTTCAACTCAGCATGTTAATGACATTCATATGTCATGTCATTCCCCTCTCTTACAATGCTAATTTGTGTAACTGTCACATCCTGTAACATCATGTCTGCTTTTATTTACCTATATTTACTCAGGAAGTGTAACCACCATTAATTAATAAGACATACCTATTGCAACATTTTATTGTTATAAAATTGTCCTTGTGACACAAGCATGTTCACATGAATTATCATAATAGATTTTGAACATTTACTCTCCCCTCTTACATATTTCTGTATACATCTCTTTGATTTCTGTGCACATTGTTCTCAGTACACTTTTTCTCTCTGGAAACCCATGCCATGTAGTTGCCCTTGCTGTTTCCCCTCTCCTCTTACTTATTTCTGTATTCATATGTATGATTTATGTGCAAGTACACTCAAACTTACCCTGCCTGTGTACAGCTTCCATTATTTGCCTTATGTAGTTTTTCGTTCATGTTGTTTGTGCAAGCACCCTTAACAGGTCTGCCCATAGACAAGCTTGTTTGTTTCCTGTTTGTACTCATGCTGCTCAACACGTTTTCCTGGCCACCAACACTGTTGCAAGCTTTGAAAACTTGTTTGCATTCGTGAAAGCATAATAAGCAGTATGCATATGCAATTAGCATTGCTGCCCATTGTACTAACACATAAACATTCTGCAGGAGTTGTGCGAAGCCTTCATGACTGTTCATGAATTCCTGTCTACATCTTGTTTTTACCAAGTTTAAGTTACTACTATTATATCTGATCTCTGGGGTATGATGGCATACCCAAACATAGAATTCATATACTATGTAGATTTTTGTTCTTGAGGTATATACCAGATAGTTTTTCTTGCTTTGAGAAGTGGTTATTGATGGTTGTGGGAGAGTCCTGTGTTTGATATGGTGGGTCAGGGTTTGTGTGTATTTCACTACACACAATTAAATTGTGATAAGGGTAAAAAGAGAAAACAGACACTTGTTTTTAATTTTAGTATTAGTTTAAGATGTGCACACATATGCAACCAGTTTATTGTACGTTTTTTATTTTTTTATATTTTTCCCCTAACAGATTTGTTTTTCGGTTGAAATGTACAGGTTATAGGTCACATTAAAGGTAGGAAAAGTTTTAAAATGATTTATTGTGGTCTCATTTTTTATATCACAAAAGCCTGGCATTTTAACAGGAGTGTGTAAAGTTTTTATATCCACTATAGGTACTCAGATAGAGAATAGCCTGAACTTTGACCACCTTCTAAATACAGTGGTGAGGAAATACTTTTATGTGGCACAACTTATAAGTAAAGGTATGGCATCCAGATCCAAGGAAATTATAGTCCTGCTGTGCTCAGCCATCATTAAACCAATAATTGAGTACAATGTGGCATTTGGCATGTACTTGACTAGGTATTCACAGCATCTGGAGTGACCTCAGAGGTTCCTCACAAAGAAAATACAGAGAGTAAACAACTTGAACTATGCAGATAGACTAAAAGCCACATCCCTTTGCTCTGTCTCCTGTTGACTATTAAGGGATGACCTATGCCTGATCTACAGAGCACTCACAAATCCAGCCCTGATGGAGTAGCTACACATCTGCAAGTCAAACAGCACAAGGGTCACCCAATCTAGGGAACTAGACTTAGTCAGCGACTCAGACAAAACATGCTGGAGAGACATATACTGTATGTGTTTCAGAGATTGACCCTTCTTTGGAACATGTTTCCTATTCACATTAAGCAGAGCCCTTCCATGACCCTCTTCAAATGCAGTTTGGATCAGTGGAAGTGGGAATTAACAATCCACGCATAGAGTAGTGCCTATGTCCCTTATGGACAGGGGCAATCTGTAAGATATTCAGTGCACATGCACAAATCCATGCCATTCTCTTCCCTCTAGGGGCATATATTGGGTAAAATCAGGTTACATTGGCTAGGCTTGTAAGGGCTCTTAAGCCATTAGCCTAGTAATCTCTTATAAACCTATGAACCTAATAGGCACAGAGGTATAAGTATTGTGACAAAGGGAGATACTCAGGAGGTTGGCAGAATGGTTAAGGTATTTACCTTACAGACACAAGGTGCAGGGTTTGATTCTCCCATGGGGTAATTGGCTTGGCTTAAAATGGCCCACAAGGGCAGTTAGAATATTATGAATCTATCTAGCCTATTATGAATCTATCTATAATCTATGTAAATAATCATGTCATTTGTGAATATCAACATGATTCATATAAAATGCTTGTGTTACAACTGTATTAGAACTGTATGTCATGTGTATATCAAACTGTGTTTGTACAGACATTTGTGTTGAAAAGATATTTTATAAAGTATTTGTGCTTAATATGTAACCACAACGTGCCCTACTGGAATATAACAGAAATGTCCATGCACTGTTGTAACTGTTTAAATGTATATATTTTAACAGTGGAAACTGGAACACAGGAGGTTAACTTCAGTCCAGCAAAACTTCAGAAAAAAATAGCTGAAATTAAATTACTTTATGGCTACGCAATAAAAAATATCTTTCAGTTTCAATGCAGCAAGGATAGACAATGCCTGTACTAGGGAACTTTCTGTATTGTCTTGGAAGTGTTTTATTGTTTTATGACTTCTAGTATCTGCCAAAGACCTGAGGAAAAGCCCTTGTCTACATATTTTTACAGGTAGATGCTAAATGCTACCAGCTGCCATCAGTGGTTGTTTTGGGCCTGGGAACTAGATCTCAGATAATAAGAAATTATGTCATTCTGCAAGCTAGTCCAGCAGTAAAATTTGAGATATTAATTTGAGAAGTCTCTGGGAGAGACACAACATTCTGTATTCTGTCTTGGACCTGACAAGAATACCCATTCACCACATATCTGCCTTGCTCTGATGAAGTGAGTTTCTAGGAAACAATATAATTCTCTTAAATATAGTCAGGAGTATAGCAAAGCTTAGTTTAGATATTTTTCTATATTTATTTGAAACTGTCCTGCAATGCTGTTTTAAAAATTTCCTGTGGTTTTGAACTCTGATGTCACTGTGAATATATACTGAGTATTTTCTTGTTCTTTTATTATTTAATATTAAATATATTTAAACCTTTCATTGTGGCTGATCTGTCTATAGATATTTAAGTTCTGAGAGTACTTGCATATTTATTTGGTGACACAGTGTAGGCCACTCCTAATAGCCTTGCTCTTGGTCAAACTACCATTTGGGTAGCCTAATGGTTAAGGTGTTTGCCTTACAAACACAAGGTGTTGGGTTTGAGTCTCACAAGGGATAATTGGCTAGGCTTACAATGGCTTGCAAGGGCAGTTAGCCTAGTACTAACCTATGAACCTATTTGTATTAATAGTAACATTACACAGTAAGATTGGACACCCTTTGTTAAGGGCCTTAAAGTAGCTGATAAGGAGCTGTCTGGTGGCAGTGATAACTACCTTATAGTCTGGGCAAAAGGGGGCATAGCTAGTAAACCTATGCCAGCCTTTCCCAGGTGTGTGTGCATGTATAAATCAAACCTCAAAGGGTGTATATGTGTGTCAGCTACTTGGGCAGGGACACGAAGCACTGGTTGGACAGAGAGAGTGCTGGAGGTCTTGGCTTGGCCACTCAACTGAGATCTCAGCTCTATAGCTGCTCCAGTGGAAGTCTTATTGGAGATCTGGAGAAAGAGGGAGAAACCAGCCCTGGACTGACTGTGGTCTCTGTGTGTTCTTAAAGGAAATTGCACTTAATGCAGAGAGCTGCATCTGGAAATACTGTGTGTGTACCTTGTTATCCTCTCAGTTTACATCCCCCACTGTTGCCACTAGTGAGGATTGAGGCTCCTTAATTACTGGTTCAGTGATCAGGAGTCACAAGTATAAACAGGCAGAGGTAATGCATTGTTTTACAGAGAATGACCAGGTGTCAGCCAGGTAAAAAGAGAGAGAGAGAGAGGGGAAGGGAGGAAACTAACTGTACACGCAGAAATGATAGGCAGAAATAAAATTTAAATGCTAGGAATTATTTTCTGTTGTAGAAAGGTTTTGTGTATGTCTCCATTACAGCTTATTCTTGGTAGAACATTTAATACAATTCAGGTGCAATGAGGAATTTTGTATGTTACAAGAAAATAAACACAAATAATTAGTGAACCTGTACACTTTACACTTTGTTCTATTGAAGTCTGCATTTAAGCAGTTTTGACTTGAGATAATTTTTCATAAAGACTTTTACTGAAATAGATGAGCCATTATCCTGGCCTGCTTCATCTATTACTATTTTGTGCTTTAAGTGAATTGCTGTTTAAGTCAGTTTAACTTGTTGAGAATGTCTGATATGGCACTACCAAAACAGATGCAGTACTCACAGTATTGCATACTCACTACTAAATATAAACCAGACTTATGACACCATGTCTTGGACTGTTTCAGTGGAGTTTACAGTACTGAGCTTCATGGAATATTGCTGTAAATCACAAAGTTGTTGTGTAGAAAACTACTGTATTGTTGAGAGTACTGAACACAACTGCCACCACAGCCTAAACTGTTCAGGGTTATGTGACTGTTGGAGTTTATCCTGTTATACAGTGTACAAATGGTAGAGACCTAATCCTGGATTAGATGCCCACTAATTGCAGGATGTACACAGATCTATATTACGTGATCGAAAACCCAAGTCAGTGAATGCTTGTTCACCAACCAATAAACAGTGAACTGTCATTTCTGCGAATGGCCACTTCAGCGAATTTTTTCCTAGGGGAAAAAATTTGCTTGGCCATTGTTGTGAATTTGCCCTTTTCCCCACTGTAATGCGATCTCGGAGTTGGTATATTTAGTTAGGAGGGTGTGGGTGTGGGAATGTCATTTCTGGTTGGCTAAACAATTTTTTCCCCTTTAGGACAGTGACAGTTCGCTGTTTATTGATCGGCAAACAGGAGTTCAGTGACTTGGGTTTTCAATCACGTAATATAAACCCTAGTACACAATTACAGGGAAAATGAAGGAGCACTAGTTCACATACCATGTCTATAAGCAGGAAACTGTAGTGCACCCTGAAACCTCACATGCACCAAAGAGGACATGCCGACCCTTCAAATAAGGCATTCCACCTGAGAACAGAACTGGAGAATCCTGCAGTACTGTTACATCACAGTTAGGTCCTGTGATGTTTAAAATGTAACATTTGTGTTACCTTTCCCACGTTTGGTATTATACAGCTGTGGGAAGGCTAGCACGACAGTTATATACTTCTAAATATCATCTGAAAACAGAAATATAAAATTTGTAGTTATGCACAGACTGTATTATGGATCAAAAAGTTTGAACTAATAAAATGAAGTTAAACAGTTAAACAAAGTTGCACAGGATCTACTGTATGCTTAAGTATAACTTGAGGTTGAGTGATGCATGTTTTAATTTAAATTTTATTTATATTTTAAATAGCTTAGTCTTTGCTTGCTAGCAATCCAGACTGGTCATGTAACTAATCATTTTTAAGAGTCATTTGATTAATCTCTGTTGAACATTATGGAGCTCTTGCGGTACTCTACTTCATTAATACTAATTTTCCAGCCTGCATTTGTGAAATTGGTGAGCTTCACTTACTCCAGTAGTGTTATAGCTGAGCAGCAATACTACAAGATATTCTAGATGATTCTGTAGTTTGGTAAACCGACTGCACATTCGCATACAGTGATCCTATGGCTGTAACATCTAGTTACTAGGCCACTCCAAAATACTTATGGGAATTGTTGATATAATACCATGTCTAAGCCAGTGAAGTCATTCACTTACCTTAGTGCTACATTGTAAACTGCCCATCACACACTGAAGAACCTAAAAATCTCACAAACAAGAGAAAAACAAAACAGTATTCAGTTGTAATAAAATTTTTATCAGAATTTTTGTGAAGATTTGGTTTGGCATAGAATGTTTGTGGAACTATTATTGTTTTTTTTTTTTTTTTTCATTTTTAGTAACTCCTTTTTTGGGTGGGGGGGCTTGTTACTTCTTTTTGCCAAAATAAAAATGCTGGTAAGATATAGTAGGACATCTGAAGAGGTGGAGGCAGTACAAGAACACACAACATAGGAATTCTACCCAATGATGGGTCCTGTATTTCACTTTTATAATAAACAAGGTCAACAGTATAATATAATGTCCAGCTACTAATTTCAGCATTTAGTTTAATCTATCTCTTTTATTTCATATAAAAGTAATTTTCCAGTGCTTACCACTGCTCCTGGCAGACTTAGCTCATGTAATTTACAATCAAATGGAGCATAAATACGAGAGAGACAGCCTCACAGGCATTCACAGCATATAGTACAGACATGACTCATTATTAGTGGTATCAGTGTTGACAACTTTTGTTACATTTTTCTGCAAACATTTTCTGTACAGTTTTTAAATAGCTGCTGCAATTTCTACTGTCTCATTCTTAATGAATGTTTCAAAGATCCTGTTCTGGAGATGAAATATCACCTTTCAGTTCTTCAGTCCTTTCTTGTATTTTTTTAGGCATGGGTTCTTCCTAAATGATTTTTACAAATATACTCTGTGGAAGGGAATATCCGCGGTGGTGGTGCTGCGGTAGCGCTGTCACCTCACAGTAAGACTCTGTCCGGTTCAACTCTCAGCTAGAGAGTCTTCTGTGTGGAGACATACATGAATGGGCATACCTTCGTTGAAGGTTGTGCGTTAGGGCTGGCAACTCAGTACGTAAAAATCAACTGCCAATCATTAGCAGACCGGAGTTCCGCTGTGGTGACCCCTAACCAGGAAAAGCCGAAAGACACACACACACACACACACACACACACACACACACACACACACACACACACACACACACACACACACACACACACACACTCTGTGGAAGGGAATGAGAGTGGATCAGTATTTTGTGTTGCATTATGGCAGTGTTACTCATAAGAAGGCTTAAGTCCCATATCAGATGCATAGAGGACACAGTAATCCTCAACTCAAGATGTAAAGCATGCACCCTTTTCTACCATGATAGTAGTCTGTCAATTAACAATGTACGGTATGTCCATTGTATTATCAGTGTTTAAAATTATTTAGGAATGGTAATTTGTTCTCTAGTGAACTGTATCAAACGCAAACTGCAGAATATTTCATTTTTGACAACATCCTCACTTCAATGCATACCAGTGAGTTCATGATACTTGAATTCAATTCCTACGGATTATTACAACCAATGCATACAAGTGTCTGACACGCCTGTTGCACAGTAATTGCATTCCAGATAGTCTCAGTATTTCAAAGCTGAAGGCAAAGCAAATCTTTTAACAGAAGCAAACATTTCCTTGCAAAATGTATTTAATTCTGTCCATCTCTCATGTCTTAAAGTTGAAAGTGAATACAAGGAGGCATGAGGCTTAAAATCATACAGATTTCTTATGTAATGAGAAGATCTGCTTATGGAAAATATTCTCAGTTGTACTGCAAAGTTCTGGATAGTTTCTGATACTCGTCAGATTTTATATGCTCTGTTGGTAATGTTAGTAATCAGGGTTGTTATTCCAGAAATGGCACAGGTTCTTAATCCATCTGAAGTGGTAATGCATGTTGATAACCCTAGAGTGTGTCAGTTTCCATTTAGAAGTAGTTTCTTGTATTGGAAAACTTGAAACTTTCCCTAGTTTTCTCAGTACTGTAAGTGCAGCACACATAAATACATATATCACCATTGCAGATACAATGTTTGTGTTTATACTATATATGTATATAGTCAACATTTTGAAAAAAAAACAAAGGATTGAATCTGATAACATAAAACCTCAGAAACCTGAAAAAAAACAGCTTTTATGCAGGGGACCTACACGACCTGCAACTTACATATACCAACTGTGAGACTGCACTACATTGCAGAAAGGACAAAATCCCAATCTATTTTTTCCCTTTGATCTAACAAATGACTTATATATATATATATATATATATATATATATATATATATATATATATATATATATATATATATATATATATATATATATATATATATATTTATTTATTTATATTGTTAGAAAAATATGTAATAGTAATATGTATGCACTAAAAGCATTCAAGGTTTAAAAGGGTTAATACATTTATTCTGTTCACACTGCATGAATCTGCACAGCTATTACAAACTGAACAAGAGACATTTAATTTCTGCTAATGTCATGAAACTTAACAAAGAGATATTCATTTCTGCTTATGCTATGAGAAAACATGCAGCTGCTAGAAGCATTGATAAAGAAAACAATAGACGCTTGAAAGTATAAACCATAGTCAGCATTACTTGCACCAAAGCTAGAAATGTACCTTGAATCTAGACAAAATGTAACACGTGTATTAGAACTGCACAACTGAAGAATTGAAAAGTTGAAATGGGCTAAAATAAGCCCAAGGCCAGGTTGTTTTTCTCAAAATGTTTTGCAAGCTAGCAAATAATCTAACCTAGTCAGCAATAAGTCTAGTAACATTTTCTGTAGAACATACAGAACGCTGTGTCTAACTACGTCAGCAATAGAATAGTAACATTTTCTGTGTGACATGAAGAGAACTGTATAAGAATAACATACTAATCACCAGTAATTCAGACAAACCTTGTGCCTACATGCTTTGTCTCCTTGGTGCAAGTAATAAAGGGTGCCTTGCTTGAACCTAACTTGTATTGGTCTTTGAATTTTTTTCCTTTGACAGATTGGTCCTTCGAGCCGGAACCCTCTCTTTACCTCGGATCAGACGGCCAAGTGGTTGAAACCATACGGGGAAGAAACCAAATCAGTTCTTCTTATATGGAAAGTCCTCCGACTGAATTGTCATTCAAAAGAGGCCAGCCACTTTCTGATCTGTGACTGAAGGACGAGTCTCCATGAATCGGTGATCAATCACGTAGGCTCAGGTAAGGCAAATCTACTTTTTCTGTTTTCTGTTTAGATCAGGGACTAGATGTGCATTGCTTTTGTCAGACTGTATTTTTCTTGCAAGTCAGGGACAAAAAAGATTACTGTCTTGTCATAGATCAGAAGAAACAGAATAAGTAGGCAGTCATTCTGAAGAGACTATAACAAAATCCATGGTACCACGTTAAAAATTAAGAGAAGTTACGTAACGATCAAAGAGTGAAACACAATGGGTAATAATTGCGCAAAAAGACCCCAAAATCCGCCGTTAACAGAAGACGCAAAATACATGCAGTTGCAGCGTGCCGACAATGTTAGATATTATTCAAAATGGGTTAATAAATATGAATTCAACGCACGGAGCATCTGAGTCCTAGGTCTGAAGAGGCGGGACGGGTTTCAAATGATCACGTGGAGGTCGTGAAAGATCTACGCTCTCCAGATGTGCCGGAGGCGCTGGCATCTGTTTACACCACACCAGTTGAATCCGTTAAAGAATTAACCACACAGATGGTGAGTGAAGACCAGCAACACCCCAACTTGGATGTTAGGAGGAAGATTTCTGTAGATAAGGTGCCTATGGTAAATTTTCCAGCAGTTCCACTTCCAATCAGGCTTGGAAGGAAGAGGTCGCTGGAAGTAGACGAACAAAGGCAACAGAGGAGAAAGGAACAGCCTCAAGCCCAACAGGTATGTACTATAACACAAATGTGGAACCAAACAACTAAGTTTGGAACATCTCCTCTTATGTGTTGTCAAGTAATGAAACCAGCGTTTTGAACAAAGGTATTAACTTTATTCCAAAAACGAGTGTTGATATTAGTGACAGTTTAATAGCTGTGAGACAGTTTGCAAGAAATGTAACATTGAAATTGTTGTTTGGGACTGAGACTGAGACTGTGTCAAAGAATTTCAAGAGGAAGAGTAATTTTATACCACATCCTCCACCGAATGTTGAGCTGTTTGTCAAGGCTGTGGAGCAATCTTTTTATAATGACTGTGAAATTGGCTGCAGTAGTTGTTCGGACAATTTAACTAAAGCGAAAGAAATGCACTTAGTGAACTTAAGCGCAATGCTGATATTATAATACGTCCTGCAGACAAAGGGGGCCCCCTTGTCGTAATGGATACAACCTATTATTTAAATACTATGTTTAACATGTTATCAAGTAATGCATATGTTGAGATGGAACCTGAATGTGTGTACTCTATTAAACAGAATTTAGACAGTATGATTAATGAATGTAGGAATATAGGGCTGATAGACGATGAGATGCAAGACTATTTGAAGGTTGAACATCCTAAGGTACCTAGGTTGTATGGACTTCCTAAGATACATAAGAATCCACACCAACCTGCATTCAGACCTATAGTGTCTGGTGCAGGTTGGTTAACTGAACCAAAGTCTGTATATTTGGATTCAGAGCTCAGAAAAGTTTTAGATTCTTATGATTATATATTGCATGATACTGAACATTTTTTGACGGGTTTGTATGATCACCTCCAGGGGAGGGAACAGGATGAAGGGCTATTCCTGGCCACCATGGATGTGGAATCACTCTTTACTAGCATACCGAACGATCTAGGTATTGAGATGGTTAAGACATTAATGGAGAAGGGTGGTACTTTAAGTTCTTGTAAAATTGACTTCCTTTGTCTTTTACTTGAATTTGTTTTAGAAAATAATGTTTTCTTCTTCCATAATAAATGTTATGCACAAAAGAGTGGTGTCGCAATGGGCACGAGTTGTGCCAGTACGTATGCGAACCTCGTCATGGTGGCCTGGGAACAGGAACATTTGATTGGGCATCCTCAGCTTCTATTCTACAGGCGTTTTTTTGACGACCTGTTTCTCCTTTGGAAAGGTGATAAAGACTCATTGACTGAGCTGCATGATCAAGTTAATGTCAGCAGCCCATTTCTCAGGTTTTCTTTGGAATGTTCACGTGATAGTATTAGCTTCCAGGATGTTACTATTAGTAGAATTAATTCTCAGTTTGAAACCAGAGTACACAGAAAGGACTGCTATAGAGCCTCTTATTTATATGGCACTAGTATGCACAACCCGAGAGTTTTTGGTAATGTGGTTAAAGGGCAGGCTATGCATGTTTCACGTTTATGTAATAATGAGACAACTTTGAGAATTGAGTTTAATCAATTAAAACTAGATTTTTTGAATAGGGGATAAAATGAGTCCCTGGTTAACACCAAAATAGGGGAAACCATGCAATTGCGTAATAGTAGGGCTAAACCCTATTTTTCTGGGAACAGGGTACGGTTTACTCCTGATTCTAAACATACTAACAACGTAGCACTGGTTCTTCCATATGGAAGTAACATTAATAAGATCAAGCAGTTGGTTGAGACCAACTGGAATATTTTAACAGTGGATAAAAACACTAGAAGGATAGTGGGCAGCACCCCTTCTATTGTTCATAGCAATATGAGGAGCTTGAAACAACTTTTATGTTATAAGAACATCGACTCACAGACAGAGTATATGTATAACCCTGTATCCCAAGGAACTAAGAGGTGTGGCAACTGCCCACAATGTAGCTATGTTGATGAATCACGTTACTTCAGGAATCCGAATACTAATGCCCTGTGGGAGCTTAAGAACACCAGTAACTGTCGTACAAGAATGTGGTGTATGTGGCATACTGTGCAGTATGCTTTAGGTTCTATATTGGTAAAACCAATAGAACCTTAAGGGAAAGAATTAAAGACCACATGTACTGTTTAGATAGAGGTCAAGAGTATAGTGCTATAGCTAAGCACATTATCCATGAAGGTTCCAATCATAAATTTTATTTTCAGGTATTACATGTTCAGAATCCTGATGTTAGGTTGGGTGATATTTACAAACTGACCGAACAAGCCGAACTGAAATGGATTCTAAGGCTTGGATCTCATCTGGGCTATGGCCTGAATGAGAGCATCACCATTAAACCCATCCTGAAAGGCAGAAGGATACGATAGCTAATAAATATGCCTTTTAGAGTGGTTTTAACTATAGGGAAGTTTTTAGAGTTAATCTAAGTTTTTATCTAGGTCATTATATATTCTGTAATGGGTTGGATCATTGTTAACAAGTAGGTTTATTCATTTACTTAATACCTACATTTTGTAGGATAATCGGGACATTCATTGTCCAATGCACTATTATATATTTTATTTCTGATTGTTTGTAGTTTCTATTATGTATTATATATTCATTAATTTTTGTAAGCGAGGATGTTGGATGCATAAACTGTTTCTACTATGTCTGTTAGGGGAAGTTAACAAGTAATTAGATTTTGTATATCCATGTTTTTAGGTTCTTAAAGTTGTCTAAAGTTGCTAGTATGCAATTTTGCTTTAAGAAGAATGGATTCTGATTAGATAATTGTTACTAATTAAGGAAGAGTTTTGTTATTTAAGCCTTGTGTAAGAGCTTATTTTTACAATGTCTGATGAAGCGGAGGGGGACTCCGTGAAAGCGCTTACGTTCTTAGATGGAATAAAGTATTTTAGCTTTATTCTGTTGTATTTTTTGACTACAACTTCTGACTGCAACTCTATCATTGTTTTATTCGTTTGTGCCTTGACTTGGATACTGAAATTTGGAACAGCTGCCTTCCAAGGGTGTGTTTTTTGATTTCTAGTGGGTTTATCTCTCTTTCTGTGGTTTATGATTTATCGGTGGAAGTCTTTTGGGGATGGAAGGAGCCAATAATGAATTTGTGAATATTAATGACAATATGGTCACGCATGGTGGACTATGGAACTTTCTTTCTAATAATGCAAACCCACTATTACAAGTGGAAATGAATGACACTGTCAAGAGTTTTCAGAATGAAAGTAATGACGGACAACTTGTTAAAAGGTTAAGAAAAGACACTGAGAACAATATATATAAATTCAAACGTTTGGAATGCCAAAGACATCATTTGGAAGCAAGTCTCCAGCATAATGTAATACCTAGAGGTTGAGAATACTCAACATGCTGACCTATGGCAACTTGTATCCGGAACTTCTAACTAAATGGCAGCAAATAAATTTGGGGGCAAGTAGGGCTTACATGCAATTGCTCCTGGATCTTTTCCAGCCACAGGAGTATGCTCTATGTGATAATATAGTAGAGTAACAAAAGCAACTTTCTGAATTGCTTGGTTATGACCAAGCGGAAATGTATATGCATGAACTGATTGATAGGGTTCAGAGGTATGAAAAGAACCTTACCGAGGTTAAGAAAGGTAAGCTTGTACGGGATCTGCAAGATTTCAGTAAGAACAATGTTTTTGTCTGGTCAAGATCAACCAATAACAACAGTGGCATGAATCGAGCTCCTGATACTGAATTCCAGAGGGGGCCAAGAAGATGGCAGAGAAGATCGATAACTAGTACGGTCCCTGAGTCTAGGTGGGAGGAACGCATTGAACAACAACGCACGGGGCATCTGAGTCCTAGGTCTGAAGAGGCAGGATGGGTTTCAAATGATCACGTGGAGGTCGTGAAAGATCTACGCTCTCCAGACGTGCCGGAGGCGCTGGCATCTGTTTACACCACACCAGTTGAATCCGTTAAAGAATTAACCACACGGATGGTGAGTGAAGACCAGCAACACCCCAACTTGGATGTTAGGAGGAAGATTCCTGTAGATAAGGTGCCTATGGTAAATTTTCCAGCAGTTCCACTTCCAATCAGGCTTGGAAGGAAGAGGTCGCTGGAAGTAGACGAACAAAGGCAACAGAGGAGAAAGGAACAGCCTCAAGCCCAACAGGTATGTACTATAACACGAATGTGGAACCAAACAACTTAGTTTGGAACATCTCCTCTTATGTGTTGTCAAGTAATGAAGCCAGCGTTTTGAACAAAGGTATTAACTTTATTCCAAAAACGAGTGTTGATATTAGTGACAGTTTAATAGCTGTGAGACAGTTTGCAAGAAATGTAACATAGAAATTGTTGTTTGGGACTGAGACTGAGACTGTGTCAAAGAATTTCAAGAGGAAGAGTAATTTTATACCACATCCTCCACCGAATGTTGAGCTGTTTGTCAAGGCTGTGGAGCAATCTTTTTATAATGACTGTGAAATTGGCTGCAGTAGTTGTTCGGACAATTTAACTAAAGCTGAAAGAAATGCACTTAGTGAACTTAAGCGCAATGCTGATATTATAATACGTCCTGCAGACAAAGGGGGCCCCCTTGTCGTAATGGATACAACCTATTATTTAAATACTATGTTTAACATGTTATCAAGTAATGCATATGTTGAGATGGAACCTGAATGTGTGTACTCTATTAAACAGAATTTAGACAGTATGATTAATGAATGTAGGAATATAGGGCTGATAAACGATGAGATGCAAGACTATTTGAAGGTTAAACATCCTAAGGTACCTAGGTTGTATGGACTTCCTAAGATACATAAGAATCCACACCAACCTGCATTCAGACCTATAGTGTCTGGTGCAGGTTGGTTAACTGAACCAATGTCTGTATATTTGGATTCAGAGCTCAGAAAAGTTCTAGATTCTTATGATTATATATTGCATGATACTGAACATTTTTTGACAGGTTTGTATGATCACCTCCAGGGGAAGGAACAGGATGAAGGGCTATTCATGGCCACCATGGATGTGGAATCACTCTTTACTAGCATACCGAACGATCTAGGTATTGAGATGGTTAAGACATTAATGGAGAAGGGTGGTACTTTAAGTTCTTGTAAAATTGACTTCCTTTGTCTTTTACTTGAATTTGTTTTAGAAAATAATGTTTTCTTCTTCCATAATAAATGTTATGCACAAAAGAGTGGTGTCGCAATGGGCACGAGTTGTGCCAATACGTATGCGAACCTCGTCATGGTGGCCTGGGAACAGGAACATTTGATTGGGCATCCTCAGCTTCTATTCTACAGGCGTTTTGTTGACGACCTGTTTCTCCTTTGGAAAGGTGATAAAGACTCATTGACTGAGCTGCATGATCAGGTTAATGTCAGCAGCCCATTTCTCAGGTTTTCTTTGGAATGTTCACGTGATAGTATTAGCTTCCTGGATGTTACTATTAGTAGAATTAATTCTCAGTTTGAAACCAGAGTACACAGAAAGGACTGCTATAGAGCCTCTTATTTATATGGCACTAGTATGCACAACCCGAGAGTTTTTGGTAACGTGGTTAAAGGGCAGGCTATGCGTGTTTCACGTTTATGTAATAATGAGACAACTTTGAAAATTGAGCTTAATAAATTAAAACTAGATTTTTTGAATAGGGGATATAATGAGTCCCTGGTTAACACCAAAATAGGGGAAACCATGCAATTGCGTAATAGTAGGGCTAAACCCTATTTTTCTGGGAACAGGGTACGGTTTACTCGTGATTCTAAACATATTAACAACGTAGCACTGGTTCTTCCATATAGAAGTAACATTAATAAGATCAAGCAGTTGGTTGAGACCAACTGGAATATTTTAACATTGGTTGAAAACACTAGAAGGATAGTGGGCAGCACCCCTTCTATTGTTCACAGCAACATGAGGAGCTTGAAACAACTTTTATGTTATAAGAACATCGACTCACAGACAGAGTATATGTATAACCCTGTATCCCAAGGAACTAAGAGGTGTGGCAACTGTCCACAATGTAGCTATGTTGATGAATCACGTTACTTCAGGAATCCGAATACTAATGCCCTGTGGGAGCTTAAGAACACCAGTAACTGTCGTACCCGCAATGTGGTGTATGTGGCATACTGTGCAGTATGCTTTAGGTTCTATATTGGTAAAACCAATAGAACCTTAAGGGAAAGAATTAGAGACCACATGTACTGTTTAGATAGAGGTCAAGAGTATAGTGCTATAGCTAAGCACATTATCCATGAAGGTTCCAATCATAAATTTTATTTTCAGGTATTACATGTTCAGTATCCTGATGTTAGGTTGGGTGATATTTACAATCTGACCGAACAAGCCGAACTGAAATGGATTCTAAGGCTTGGATCTCATCTGGGCTGTGGCCTGAATGAGAGCGTCACCATTAAACCCATCCTGAAAGGCAGAAGGATACGATAGCTAATAAATATGCCTTTTAGAGTGGTTTTAACTATAGGGAAGTTTTTAGAGTTAATCTAAGTTTTTATCTAGGTCATTATATATTCTGCAATGGGTTGGATCATTGTTAACAAGTAGGTTTATTCATTTACTTAATACCTACATTTTGTAGGATAATCGGGACGTTCATTGTCCAATGCACTATTATATATTTTATTTCTGATTGTTTGTAGTTTGTATTATGTATTATATATTCATTAATTTTTGTAAGCGAGGAAGTTGGATGCATAAACTGTTTCTACTATGTCTGTTAGGAGAAGTTAACAAGTAATTAGATTTTGTATATCCATGTTTTTATGTTCTTAAAGTTGTCTAAAGTTGCTAGTATGCAATTTTGCTTTAAGAAGAATGCATTCTGATTAGATAATTGTTACTAATTAAGGAAGAGTTTTGTTATTTAAACCTTGTGTAAGAGCTTATTTTTATAACGTCTGATGAAGCGGAGGGGGACTCCATGAAAGCGCTTACGTTCTTAGATGGAATAAAGTATTTTAGCTTTATTCTGTTGTATTTTTTGACTACAACTTCTGACTGCAACTCTATCATTGTTTTATTCGTTTGTGCCTTGACTTGGATACTGAAATTTGGAACAGCTGCCTTCCAAGGGTGTGTTTTTTGATTTCTAGTGGGTTTATCTCTCTTTCTGTGGTTTATGATTTATCGGTGGAAGTCTTTTGGGGATGGAAGGAGCCAATAATGAATTTGTGAATATTAATGACAATATGGGCACGCATGGTAGACTACGGAACTTTCTTTCTAATAATGCAAACCCACTATTACAATTGGAAATGAATGACACTGTCAAGAGTTTTCAGAATGAAAGTAATGACGAACAACTTGTTAAAAGGTTAAGAAAAGACATTGAGAACAATATATATAAATTCAAACGTTTGGAATGCCAAAGACATCATTTGGAAGCAAGTCTCCAGCATAATGTAATACCTAGAGGTTGAGAATACTCAACATGCCGACCTATGGCAACTTGTATCCGGAACTTCTAACTAAATGGCAGCAAATAAATTTGGGGGCAAGTAGGGCTTACATGCAATTGCTCCTGGATTTTTTCCAGCCACAGGAGTATGCTCTACGTGATAATATAGTAGAGTAACAAAAGCAACTTTCTGAATTGCTTGGTTATGACCAAGCGGAAATGTATATGCATGAACTGATTGATAGGGTTCAGAGGTATGAAAAGAACCTTATTGAGGTTAAGAAAGGTAAGGTTGTACGGGATCTGCAAGATTTCAGTAAGAACAATGTTTTTGTCTGGTCGAGATCAACCAATAACAACAGTGGTATGAATCGAGCTCCCGATACTGAATTCCAGAGGGGGCCAAGAAGATGGCAGAGAAGATCGATAACTAGTACGGTCCCTGAGTCTAGGCGAGAGGAACGCATTGAACAGCAATGCACGGGGCATCTGAGTCCTAGGTCTGAAGAGGCGGGATGGGTTTCAAATGATCACGTGGAGGTCGTGAAAGATCTACGCTCTCCAGACGTGCCAGAGGCGCTGGCATCTGTTTACACCACACCAGTTGAATCCGTTAAAGAATTAACCACATGGATGGTGAGTGAAGACCAGCAACACCCCAACTTGGATGTTAGGAGGAAGATTCCTGTAGATAAGGTGCCTATGGTAAATTTTCCAGCAGTTCCACTTCCAATCAGGCTTGGAAGGAAGAGGTCGCTGGAAGTAGACGAACAAAGGCAACAGAGGAGAAAGGAACAGCCTCAAGCCCAACAGGTATGTACTATAGCACGAATGTGGAACCAAACAACTTAGTTTGGAACATCTCCTCTTATGTGTTGTCAAGTAATGAAACCAGCGTTTTGAACAAAGGTATTAACTTTATTCCAAAAACGAGTGTTGATATTAGTGACAGTTTAATAGCTGTGAGACAGTTTGCAAGAAATGTAACATTGAAATTGTTGTTTGGGACTGAGACTGAGACTGTGTCAAAGAATTTCAAGAGGAAGAGTAATTTTATACCACATCCTCCACCGAATGTTGAGCTGTTTGTCAAGGCTGTGGAGCAATCTTTTTATAATGACTGTGAAATTGGCTGCAGTAGTTGTTCGGACAATTTAACTAAAGCCGAAAGAAATGCACTTAGTGAACTTAAGCGCAATGCTGATATTATAATACGTCCTGCAGACAAAGGGGCCACCTTGTCGTAATGGATACAACCTATTATTTAAATACTGTGTTTAACATGTTATCAAGTAATGCATATGTTGAGATGGAACCTGAATGTGTGTACTCTATTAAACAGAATTTAAACAGTATGATTAATGAATGTAGGAATATAGGGCTGATAGACGATGAGATGCAAGACTATTTGAAGGTTGAACATCCTAAGGTACCTAGGTTGTATGGACTTCCTAAGATACATAAGAATCCACACCAACCTGCATTCAGACATATAGTGTCTGGTGCAGGTTGGTTAACTGAACCAATGTCTGTATATTTGGATTCAGAGCTCAGAAAAGTTCTAGATTCTTATGATTATATATTGCATGATACTGAACATTTGTTGATGGGTTTGTATGATCACCTCCAGGGGAGGGAACAGGATGAAGGGCTATTCCTGGCCACCATGGATGTGGAATCACTCTTTACTAGCATACCAAATGATCTAGGTATTGAGATGGTTAAGACATTAATGGAGAAGGGTGGTACTTTAAGTTCTTGTAAAATTGACTTCCTTTGTCTTTTACTTGAATTTGTTTTAGAAAATAATGTTTTCTTCTTCCATAATAAATGTTATGCACAAAAGAGTGGTGTCGCAATGGGCACGAGTTGTGCCAATACATATACGAATCTCGTCATGGTGGCCTGGGAACAGGAACATTTGATTGGGCATCCTCAGCTTCTATTCTACAGGCGTTTTGTTGACGACCTGTTTCTCCTTTGGAAAGGTGATAAAGACTCATTGACTGAGCTGCATGATCAGGTTAATGTCAGCAGCCCATTTCTCAGGTTTTCTTTGGAATGTTCACGTGATAGTATTAGCTTCCTGGACGTTACTATTAGTAGAATTAATTCTCAGTTTGAAACCAGAGTACACAGAAAGGACTGCTATAGAGCCTCTTATTTATATGGCACTAGTATGCACAACCCGAGAGTTTTTGGTAACGTGGTTAAAGGGCAGGCTATGCGTGTTTCACGTTTATGTAATAATGAGACAACTTTGAGAATTGAGTTTAATAAATTAAAACTAGATTTTTTGAATAGGGGATATAATGAGTCCCTGGTTAACACCAAAATAGGGGAAACCATGCAATTGCGTAATAGTAGGGCTAAACCCTATTTTTCTGGGAACAGGGTACGGTTTACTCGTGATTCTAAACATACTAACAACGTAGCACTGGTTCTTCCATATGGAAGTAACATTAATAAGATCAAGCAGTTGGTTGAGACCAACTGGAATATTTTAACAGTGGATGAAAACACTAGAAGGATAGTGGGCAGCACGCCTTCTATTGTTCATAGCAATATGAGGAGCTTGAAACAACTTTTATGTTATAAGAACATCGACTCACAGACAGAGTATATGTATAACCCTGTATCCCAAGGAACTAAGAGGTGTGGCAACTGCCCACAATGTAGCTATGTTGATGAATCACGTTACTTCAGGAATCCGAATACTAATGCCCTGTGGGAGCTTAAGAACACCAGTAACTGTCGTACCCGCAATGTGGTGTATGTGGCATACTGTGCAGTATGCTTTAGGTTCTATATTGGTAAAACCAATAGACCCTTAAGGGAAAGAATTAGAGACCACATGTACTGTTTAGATAGAGATCAAGAGTATAGTGCTATAGCTAAGCACATTATCCATGAAGGTTCCAATCATAAATTTTATTTTCAGGTATTACATGTTCAGTATCCTGATGTTAGGTTGGGTGATATTTACAATCTGACCGAACAAGCCGAACTGAAATGGATTCTAAGGCTTGGATCTCATCTGGGCTATGGCCTGAATGACAGCGTCACCATTAAACCCATCCTGAAAGGCAGAAGGATACGATAGCTAATAAATATGCCTTTTAGAGTGGTTTTAACTATAGGGAAGTTTTTAGAGTTAATCTAAGTTTTTATCTAGGTCATTATATATTCTGTAATGGGTTGGATCATTGTTAACAAGTAGGTTTATTCATTTACTTAATACCTACATTTTGTAGGATAATCGGGACATTCATTGTCCAATGCACTATTATATATTTTATTTCTGATTGTTTGTAGTTTGTATTATGTATTATATATTCATTAATTTTTGTAAGCGAGGAAGTTGGATGCATAAACTGTTTCTACTATGTCTGTTAGGAGAAGTTAACAAGTAATTAGATTTTGTATATCCATGTTTTTAGGTTCTTAAAGTTGTCTAAAGTTGCTAGTATGCAATTTTGCTTTAAGAAGAATGCATTCTGATTAGATAATTGTTACTAATTAAGGAAGAGTTTTGTTATTTAAACCTTGTGTAAGAGCTTATTTTTACAACGTCTGATGAAGCGGAGGGGGACTCCGTGAAAGCGCTTACATTCTTAGATGGAATAAAGTATTTTAGCTTTATTCTGTTGTATTTTTTGACTACAACTTTTGACTGCAACTCTATCATTGTTTTATTCGTTTGTGCCTTGACTTGGATACTGAAATTTGGAACAGCTGCCTTCCAAGGGTGTGTTTTTTGATTTCTAGTGGGTTTATCTCTCTTTCTGTGGTTTATGATATATATATATATATATATATATATATATATATATATATATGTTGTTAGAAAATATGTAATAGCAATATGTATGCACTAAAAGCATTCAAGGTTTAAAAGGGTTAATACATTTATTCTGTTCACACTGCATGAATCTGCACAGCTATTAGAAACTTAACAAGAGACATTTAATTTCTGCTAATGTCATGAAACTTAAC